>NW_012116588.1:340648-360254 GCF_000951035.1 Colobus angolensis palliatus | reverse complement strand
GAGAGACCCCCCCAAAAAAAAAAAAAAAAAAAAAAGAATGTTTTAACTGCTTTAAATATTAGTAGGCTTATTAATAACATATATCTTATATATATTGTACCCATACCTTCTTCCTTCATGCAAATATTAAGTACCTCCTATTGAGACACTGGCTAGGCCCTGGAAATAAAGAGGTAACAATACACTGCCTGACTTTAAGGAGCTCACATAATATTAACTATTTCAATAGAGTATGAAAGGTACTATTATCTAAATAATCAAAAACTGTTAAAGAGAAGATAACTGCTTCCAAAAGGAGTGACACTTGAATTTGGTGGTCTTGTTTTATGCTATGGTGGTTTTTAAATAATTGTATATATGTTCATGGTTAAAAAGAAATTATTACCAAACATACTGCATCACAATTTATAAGTGTACGACATAAAAAAAAACTCCCCCAATTATCCAACCCTTCTCCATCTCAACTCCCAATCCCCCAAATAGCCATGATTAGTAATGTGGTGTATATCTGTCCAGATGGGACACACACACTTATTTCATATAAAACCAGTTTCATATTATATATACTGTTTTGAAGTTGTTCTCCATGTTGATGTATACAATTGCACTTTTCCACTGTAAGGTCCACTGCACCATTAAGTATTAGTCCCCTACTGAGGGACATTTAGACTGTTGCCTGTTTTTCCTTTTCTACCTTTATTATTGTTTGTTTGTATGTATGTATGTATGTATGTATATATGTATTTTGAGACAGAGTCTTGCTCTGTCACCCAGGTTGGAGTACAGTGGTGTGATCTCGGCTCACTGCAACCTCTGCCTCTTGGGTTCAAGTGATTCTCTTGCCTCTGTCTCCTAAGTAGCTGGGATTATTGGTATGCACCACCACACCCAGCTAATTTTTGTATTTTTAGTACAGACAGGGTTTCTCTATGTTGGCCAGGCTGGTCTCGAACTCCTGACTTCAAGTCATCCGCCCACCTCAGGCTCCCAAAGTGCTAGGATTACAGGCATGAGCCACCATGCCTGGCCTATTGTTTTATTTCTTTATTTTTTGTGTGATCATTATAAAGTGGCAATAAATATCCTAGTAACTACCTCAAAAGTATGTCTATATGATGGGATTTGTTTATGCAGGAGTTGTTCCAATAGCAACTTATTAAAGGCAACAATAAGTCCCTGTTTCAATTTCTGTATTTCAAACTCATAACCAGACCAGGTACAGTGGCTCATGCCTGTAGTCCCAGCTACCAGGGAGGCTGAGGCAGGAGAATCATTTGAACCCAGGAGGTGGACGTTGCAGTGAGCCTAGATCACGCCACTGCACTCCAGCCTGGGCGACAGAGTGAGACTCCATCTCAAAAAAAAAAAAAAAAAACCCTAAAAAAAACAACAAAAAAACCCCGAAAACCAAAAAAACTCATAACCAAACAAAAAACATTTTCTTTAAAATAGGACAATTTGAGGGCTTCCATTTTAGTTTCTAAGTGAGTAGATGAATTGGTTCATGACTTAGCCACTTAAGGCCCTTATCATCCAGTTCAATTGCAGCAGTTACCCTGATTATTTTTGACTATATAGATTCAAATGGTTTTTCTCAGTCACAAATTGTTTAAATTGCACTCATAATGGATTGTTGGTTAAAGACAAAAAGCATACAGAACATTGCAATATAGCAAATTAATACAATTATTAAAACAGTAAATTTTATCTCAAGATAATTTTTACATTTATAAGTTGCATTATTCTAATAGAAATGTATGTATATGTATGTATATGTGTATGTGTATATGTATATGTATGAATGTCTTATCAAAATGTTTCTAGTATTTGAAATGCCCGGGTTAAAAAAAGGAAACAGTGATAATTAGAAATTTAGTTGATTTTGGTTTTTTTTGGTGGGGGGGGGGAGGTTGAGGGACTAAATTGCACCTAAGTGTTTATAAATAGCAGCCTGAAACCTCCTTATTTAGATCTTCATTTGAAAACAAAGCTCAAACATTATAAAACAAAAACAAGTTGATTTTTTAAAAAGAGCAGAATACAAGTTTCTCAAAATATCAGGTCAGGGAAGCAACCCCTCTCTCCCACATTTTTTTATACGTAAATTAAATATTAAACTTTAAGCTATATACGCAGTCCTTAAAGTCCATGTACTTTAGAATTTGTAAAGTATGGTTTTTATTACACAATTAAACACTGCATTTATCTTATTAACTTAGAAAATTCAGTTTGTCTTTATGTACCAGTAATATCTTAAAGGTATTCAACTTTATAATATATGGTTTAATAATATACTCATCAAAATAAAATGCTTTTTCTTCAAATTATTTCTCCCATATGTAATGCAAACAATTTAACCAAATGACCAAAAAGAAAAATTCCCATAGGGATTCACAAAATTCAAAAATCTAGCCAGGCATGGTGGCTCAGTAATCCTAGCACTTTGGGAGGCCGAGGTGGGCTGATCACTTGAGGCCAGGGGTTTGAGACCAGCCTGGTCAACATGGCAAAATCCCATCTCTACAAAAGGTACAAAAATTAGCCAGGCATGGTGGCAGATGCCTGTAATCTTAGCTACCTGGGAGGCTAAGGAGGGAGAATCACTTGAACCCAGGAGGTGGAGGAGGCCGCCGCAGTGAGCTGAGATTGCACAACTGCACTCCAGCCTGGGTAATGGAGTGAGACTCCATCTCAAAAAAAAAAAAAAAAAGTATATATATACATATATATACACATATGAAAAAAGTTTCAGAGTTCCTCCACAAATTATTCGAAATGCTGCTATATGGCAAACTGCTGGAGATAGAGTTACTGGATCAAAGTCTAAATAGACACTAACTTGAAAAATACAATCCTATGAGAAGTGAGTGCAAATTTCCCAAGACTGAAAAGTCAGGAGTAGGGAAGGATCTCCTACTGCTCAAACTGTTTGTTCTGAGGGATGACCTGTTAGGCCTACTGTAAGCCAACCCTCACCAACTACCTCATATTTTACATGGAGGCCACAGTAATTCAGACCACCAAGACCGAGATAAATAAAAATACGGGACCTTTTAGCGATTTTAAGTTGCCATTAAATGTTTGGTGACTCAGATAATTTGGCTTTGGATCTACTGTACTGCTAAGACCCATAGGCCCTCCTCAGGGGAAGAGCTCCCAAAATAATACTGACCAGGCCAGCACTAAAACAGTAATTCTTAAACTATAATGTGCATCAATATTTTAACATGCCAGGAATGCCACTGAAAGTGCAGAACCCAGGGGCCATACTTCAGAGATTCTGATTCATTCTATCAGAAGTAGGGCCTAGTCATTAGTATTTTTAACAGGCAGCCCAAGTGATTCTGATGATGGTGGCCCCTAGTTCATAGATAGAAAAACATGAAGACCTCTCTTCCATGTATCACAAAGAATAATTACTAACGTCTAGACATTTTTTTGTTTTGTTTTGCTTTGTTTTGAGACAGAGTCTAGGTTGTGTGCCCAGGCTGCAGTGTAATGGGGCAATCTCGGCTCACTGCAACCTCTGCATCCTGGGTTCAAGTGATTCTCCTGCCTCAGCCTCCCCAGTAGTTGGGATTACAGGCGCATGCCACCACGCCCGGCTAATTTTGTATTTTTAGTAGAGATGGGGTTTCTCCATGTTGGTCAGGCTGCTCTCCAACTCCTGACCTCAGATGATCTGCCCACCTCGGCCTCCCAAAGTGCTGGGATTACAGGCGTGAGCCACCGCGCTCGGCCTCTGTTTGTATTCTTTACTGAGTTGAACTGACTACTGTATTGAATTTCTGTGTAACAGGTAAAATGACAAATTTTTGAAATGAAGCCTCAGATTCAAGGGTTGGGTTTTCCCCACTAACTAATAATATTTTTAATTATACTTCCATTTTCCTTAAAATTAAAAGCACTAAGATTTCACATATATATACTTCACTTAATTCTCAGCACAGGTAAAAACAGTATTAATTAACTCTACTATAGAGACAGAAGAAAAGCAGTATGAAAGAAATTTGCTCAGTCATGTCCTGAATCAGTGGAAGTAGCATCATCAGAACCTCACTACCCAATTAAGTTAACACAATTCAGCAGACCACATTGCATCCTAAACTTAAATTGGTACTCACCAGCCATAAATATTTAGGTTCTTATTTCACAAACTTGAGGAAAAAAGAGAACCAGGTGAAAAGACTTACATGGGCATATTTATTCTTTTTTTCCTTTTTTTTTTCCTGAGACAGTGTCTCACTGTATTACCCAGCCTGGAGTGCAGTGGCATGACCTCAGCTCACTGCAACCTTTGCCTCCTGGGCTCAAGCGATCCTCCCCCCTCAACCTCCCAAGTAGCTGGGATTACAGGCGTGTGCCACTATGCTCAGTTAATTTTTGTATTTTTTGTAGAGACGGGATTTTGCCATGTTGCACAGGCTGGTTGAACTCCTGAGTTTAAGTGATCTGCCCGCTTCGGCCTCCCAAAGTGCTGGAATTACAGGCATGAGCCACAGCGCCCAGCAGCATACTTACTCTTTTATGATAACTTCTCAGACTTAATTAATTAATTAGACAGAAAAAATAATTGGACAGAAAAAGCAAGCCTTCAGGCAGGCTCTGTGGCTCACACCTGTAATCCCAGCACTGTGGGAGGCCAAGGCAGGAGGATCACTTCAGGTCAGGAGTTTGAGACCATCCTGGTCAACATGGTGAAACCCCATCTCTACTGAAAATAAAAAAAAAAAAATTAGCTGGGCGTGGTGGCATGCACCTATAATCCCAGCTACTCAGAAAGTTGAGGTAGGAGAATTGTTTGAACCTGGGAGGTGGAGGTTGCAGTGAGCCGAGATCACACCACTGCACTCCAGCCTGGGTGACAGAGCTAGACTCAATACTGAAAAAAGCCAAGCCTTGAGAAATTGCTTATTATTTATAGTACGAAATAATCATCCACAATGACCTCAAAACTAGCAAACACACATATACATATGGGCTTATGCTCAATATTGCTTCAGGCATGGAATATGTATTCTCCAAGTCATTCTTAACCTTCAGACTAGAGGAAGCATATAGCACAGTGGACAAGACCATGGACCTTAGAGCCAGACATATCTGAGTCTGAGTTCTAGCTCTGCCCCACAATAATTAGGCCTCTCTGAGTTTCCTCATCTATAAAAACAGAAATAGTTTACTAACCCTTGCTAGGATTAAGTGAGTTTCTAGCCTGTCCTGTTCTAGGAAGCTTATGAAAATTGCATCTAAGGCTAAATAGCATTAATTGAAAACTAGAGTCAGGAAACTGCATACCACGATGGCCTACACAGTTTCCACGGGAGACGGCTAAATGTGATTCTAAGGTTTCAAACAACCAATATGGAAAAGAAAGCTCATCAGGCATGCTACATTGATAAACAGACAAATCCAAAACTTGTCAGGAATTTGATGGGCTTCACAAAGAAGAAAACATAATAAAGTAATGACTCTGATAACAAGCCAACAACAGATCCAAATTGGGTAGTTTCCCATGACAACTGTTATTACTACAGACTGATAGTATTCGCGTAATTTAGTAAAAGCAATTTTATTAGGGGTCAAAAACAATGCAGTACAGGTATCCAGATGTCTATTAATAAGGCTTGATTCAGAGGTGAATTTCAGACTATCTGTAAGAACAGCACTACCTTGTATCCTTTAAGCAATCCTTCCTAAATACTTTATCTCTGTCAAATTTTGATAAATACTTAAAAGGTAATGAGACTGAGTTTGAAATCTGGCCAGAATGCGTAATACAGCTCTCCATGGTGCCTGTTACATACAAACACATAGGCCTTAACAGACAATGATGACAGGGTTGAGAACTTGTGAAAACAGATGAAACTACCAAACATACTTGCTTGGGTATTTACAGTAAGCAGAGAGGAAGGCCAAAATTCTCTTTAGAAATTGTTTTGACCGAACGTGAGCTGCTCTAATTCTGTCATTCTATGTGACTACTTATAGCAAGCTTGTCCAACCTGGGGCCACATGTGACCCAAATCAAATTCGTAAACTTTCTTAAAACTTTATGAGATTCTTTCGCGATTTTTTTTTTTTTTTGGCTCATCAGCTATTGTGAGTGTGTTTTATGCGTGGCCCAAAACAATTCTCAATTCTTCTTCCAACGTGGCCCAGGGAAGCCAAAACATTGGACACCCCTGACTTAGGAGTTTAAAATTAAAACATGAAACAGAGTGCAAAAAATTAAAAAAAAAGTGGGGGGGTGGGAGGAATAAAGAAATTGTTTTGAATTCATCTTAGAGATTTAAATGGGTTAATCAAGGATCCAGACACAGGAAATCAGAATACTCGATTCAATACTAATATTAACCACTGATGCTTATAAATTGCTTTGCTTCAGGCAGAGGAAGATGCTTAAGAAAGTTTTAAAAATACTTCAAAATAGCTTGTACAAATAAATTATTTTAAAGTTGTACAAGCTCATACAAATAAATTTTTTAAAGTTGTAAAATTAGTAACAGGAAAAATTACGGCTCAGAACTAGGCAAAGTACTGTGAAAGGGTTTTAAATTTTGATTACGCACCAGTATAAAGGGATGAGAAAGAGAGAAAAATGGTAAACTGGATATCTGAATCATATTCCATTTGCAGACACATATCTTAACCCTGACAGCCTGCTAAAATGCCAGCCTGTTAGCAAATCCAATTAAGAACATTACTAAATCATGAATGGACTGATGATCATTATACCAGTTATACTAGAAAACCTAATTATTTTGATTTCTGTGGGTCTAATATAATGACCTGATCCTTAAGGCCAGCTGCCACTTTCCTGAGATCAGAATCCATCTAAACTTTTCTTCTGACCAAAAAAATCAAATAATTCCAAGGAGATCCAAATATATCAAATAATTCAAGGAAGCAGCATAAGCACTTAATTTCCAAGAGAAAGGAAAACACTCTGGAAGGTAGAACAACGCATGAAACTTTGCTGAGGCATCTTTTATCTCCACATGGTACTTTCATTTGAAAGCTCAAATGAAGTCACAGTGAAGCAGGTACTATCAGACCATGTCATTTTCATCTAAGTATATCCTTCACTAAACTAAGAGTCTAGTTTTCATGAATTATGAAAAGTGGATTCAGTCAACTCATTTAAAAGCCATACAATTCGCTACAATTCAGCTGAACAAGTTAAAAGGCATTGTTTTAATATTTTAACAAGATCTAAAGGCCATACTTCCTTCAAATAAAACTTCCCCAAATGAATCCCCTAGGAAGAGTTTCATAATTTCCTACAATTTGAAACAAGACAAATCAACATCTCTCTTTTTCCAGATTTCTTACCTGTGTTGCCAAACTCAAGACCTGCTGGACTAGCTCCTGTGTTTCTGATGGTTTCTTGAGAAACAGCTTCACTATGGCAGTAAGCAGAGTGAGTTGCACCTAAACAGACATAATTTGTGATAGAGTGAAAGAACGGCACTGGCATTACTCCCTGCCATCAGCTCCAAAGTGGTGTTTCCCCAACTATGAATTACTATGGAGCCTTTCTGATTTTGGTTAAGAGACAAAAGGCTGAAACTCAATATCAACAAGAGCAGTCAAAAGTATTTGTGGGAAATACAAAGGTATTCAACTGAAAACTCTATCCTTTTATCCTCAAAATGCATTTTTGGCACAAAATGTTGCTTGTTTCTAAGCCAGATAGTTACCTGTGTTTATTATTATTACTATTATTATTTTGAGACAAGGTCTCCCTCTATTGCCCAGGCTGCACATTCATAGCTCATTATAGCCTCAAACTCTTGGACTCAAGCAATCCTCCTGCCTCAGCTTCCCAAGTAGCTAGGACTACAGGTGCAAGCCACTACATCTAATTTTTTTTAAATTTTTGTATTGTTTGTAGAGAGGTAGTTTTGCAATGTTGCCAGGGCTGGTCTCATACTCCTGGCTGGAAGCAATTCTCCTGCATCAGTCTTCCAAAGTGCTGGGATTACAGGCGTGAGTAACTGAGCCTGGCTTACATTTCTTAAAGTATATGTTAACATACTGATGGTGATAATATTGGCTCTTGAGCAAGTCTTTCATTATTTACTTCTACCAAAAGCTACAATTTGGGGGGAATTATGGAATCATCTGTCATACTGGGGCAAGAGCCAGGACAGTAGAATTATGTCAGATTACAGCCTATTAAGAGTTGGCTGCTAAACCACAAAGCTATTGACTTGTACATACTCCTTGAATTAGGTCTATTAAAATTGCTATGGTAGATTACATGCATAATTTTCTATTTGCTTTGAGTACAAATGCCAAGAAAAAAGGGCTTAATAATTTATCGGCCTCCTGGTCCCGTGGCTCTAATTTTGGTAGGCGAAAGTGAGAAACAGTCTCAGAATTTTCATTCAAAGATAATCTTTTCAAACCTCACCACAGCCTCAAGTGAAAAATCCCTGCTGTAATGAGCCATAGCCATTACTAACAGAAAAGTGTAGTCATTCTTAGGTGACAGAAAACAAAAAAGTAGTGGTAACTACTGTTCTAAGCCAGTGGTTGTCAAAGTGCGGTTCTGGATTAACAGCAGCATCAGCATCACCCTGAACCTTGTAAAACATACAAATACTTAGGCACATCTCAGACCTACTGAGTCAGACACTGTCAGGGTGAAGCCCAGCAACATGTGCTTTAAAAAGCCCTCCAGGTGTTAATAATGCTCACTGAAGTTTGAGAACTACTGGTCTGAGTTATGTAGGTTTTTAACACTAGAAATCAGTAAAACTGGCACGGTGGCCCACACCTGTGATCCCAGCACTTTGGGAGGCTGAGGTGGGTGGATCACCTAAAGTCAGGAGTTCAAGACCAGCCTGGCCAACATGGTGAAACCTTGTTTCTACTAAAAATACAAAAAATTAGCCGGGAGTGATGGTGGATGCCTGTAATCCCAGCTACTTGGGAGGCTGAGGCAGGAGAATTGCTTGAACCTAGGAGGCAGAGGTTGCAGTGAGCCAAGATCCTGCTACTGCACTCCAGCCTTGGCAACAAAGTGAAACTGTCTCAAAAAAAAAAAAATTCCGTAAAACTGGCCAGGCACAGTGGCTCATGCCCATAATCCCAGCACTTTGGGAGGATGAGATGGGTGGATCACCTAAGGTCAGGAGTTCAAGACCAGCCTGATCAACATGGCGAAACCCTGTCTCCACTAAAAATATAAAAATTAGCCGGGTGTGGTGGTGCACACCTGTAATCTCAGCTACTGGGGAAGCTGAAGCAGAATTGCTTGAACCTAGGAGGCAGAGGTTGCAGTGAGCCAAGATTCTGCCACTGCATTCCAGCCTGGACAACAGAGCAAGACTGTGTCTCAAAAACAAAAACAAAAACAAAAAATCAGTAAAACTGAAAAGGGACATCCCTGTTGGGAGAAAAATGAACATACTATATATAAATACAGACGTAGAAGAAACTGCCTATAACCTTTGCTTTCTCTGAAATCTCCCCAAAGACATCTAAAACTACTAGGAAAACAAGAGACAAGAAATTACCTGGGTGCTTTCATCGTGAAAACCCTCCAGGAAGCTTTCTAGTAACTCATCTGCATTGTCAATTCTTTCAGCATACTCTCCCACAATCCAAATCATAGCTGCTCGAGCATCTGGCTCATCCAGCGAGTCTAAGTTCTCACATAGAGTGGCAATGATACTTTCATACCTGATATGAAAAAACGAACTATGGTTATTGAGGGCAAAACTAAGAACTATATTTAAAAGTGAAGGCTAAAGGCAAAACCACAAACAAGGAACCCTAAACCAAACCACCAAACTGTAAAAGCTTTTAGTCAAGAGAACGTACAGGTTTTAAGTCAGAAGATTTTAATGCCTTAAATTTCCCTTCAATTATTTTTTAAGATCTAGACCTTAAAACCTTTATAAAAATTCATCAGATGTTCTTTTGTTTTGTTTTTTGAGACAGGGTCTCACTCTGTCACCCAGGCTAGAGTGCAGTGGCATAATCACAGCTCACTGTAACCTCAAACTCCTGGGCTAAAGCGATCCTCCCTCCTGAGTCTCCTGAGTAGCCAGGACTACAATTGAATACCACCACACTCAGCTAACTTTAAAATTTTTTTTGGTAGAGATGGGGGTCTTGCTATGTTGACAAGCTGGTCTCAGACTTGTGGCCTCAAGTGATCCTCTCACCTTGGTCTCCCAAAGTGATGAAATTACAGGTGTGAGCCACACTGCCATCTGTTCTTTTTACAAGGAAAAATTAACCTGTGGTGTAAGATAATACCACTACCTTGTATTTGTAACAATCTTTCATATATGTAGATTAGAAAATTTTCCTATTGTTCCATTTTGCCTTCACGGTAGAGAGGAACAGAAATTCCACTTTATTTTTAGGCAAATGAAGTTAGACAACAACGGTATCCAGACGAGAAATGGTAAATCTGTCCCTTAATCCACTTATCTCTCCTTTTTATAAAAGAGATCTTTCTTTATGTTAGTTCTTCTAAAGGCACCTGCACTAATGACTTATTTCTCCAAAGAAAGAAGTAATTCAAATACTTATTTTTACGTATCTATTGCTCTCTCAGGCTTACCATGTTGAATCCATCTCCTTGGCTAACGTAGTTTTAACCATTAGAATGACTCTGTATAATAAATTAGATGTGGACAACTAAATAGTACACTTACTAAGTATCTGCCTACTTCTACTGATTAAACCAGGCTCTTGATTGCTTTCTTAAAAGTAAACCATCCTAACTCCTTATTAACCATAAACCAGAAATGGACACATTTCTCTACCAATCACATTCAGATACACATCTTCACCCTCAATCAATGAGTAAGTTTAAATGTCAGGCACAGGCCTGTAATCCTAGCTACTAGAGAGGCTGAGGCAAGAGGATCACTTAAGTCCAGGAATCTATGTCCAGCCTGGGCGACACAGTGAGATCCTATCTGAAAACAAACAAAAAAAAGTTAATTAAAAAAAGTTTAGGCTGGGCATGGTGGCTCACGTCCATAATCCTAGCACTTTGGGAGGCCGAGGCGGGTGGATCACTTGAGGTCAGGAGTTGGAGACCAGCCTGGCCAATATGGTGAAACCCTGTCTCTACTAGAAATACAAAAATTAGCCGGGTGTGGTGGCAGGCACCTGTAAATCCAGCTACTCGGGAGACTGAGGCAGGAGAATCTTTGAACCCGGGAGGCAGAGGTTGCAGTGAGCTGAGATCACGCTACTGCACTCCAGCCTGAGCGACAGAGTGAGATTCTGTCTCCAAAAAAAAAAAAAAAAAGTTTAGAGACTGACCCTCTTCTTTGTTGGGAGAGTAGTCAAAAAGTATGTGGTTCTCTTTCCAAAAGAACTATTTCTAAAATTTAAAAAAATATACACAATGCTTGATAAACTACTACCTTGCCAAAATATATCTACTAATTCTTGAGCCCACCACTAAGCTAACTTACTACAAGCTGCTTCATTTAACATTATCTTCAAAGACAATCAGAAGCGGGCCGGGCATGGTGGCTCATGCCTGTAATCCCAGCACTTTGGGAGGCCGAGGTGGATGGATCACCTGAGCTCAGGAGCTTGAGACTAGCCTGGCCGGTAAAACCCTGTATCTACTAAAAATACAAAAATGAGCTGGACATGGTGGCATGCACCTGTAATCACAGCTACTTGGGAGGCTGAGGCAGGAGAATCACTTGAACCTAGGAGGTGGAGGTTGCAGTGAGCTGAGATCACACCACTGCACTCAGCTGGGCAATAGAGTGAGACTCTGTCTTAAAAAAAAAGACAATCAGAAGCTTTAGCACAATGTATCTCTATGAGTGTAGGGCAAAATGAGATTTAAGATGCTTACAAAACCTGCTCTTATTTCATTTTCAGATTCCTTAATTACTTGTTTTCAAAAATCAAATCTAAAAAAGTATTTTTGCTGCATATACTGAGGTCTCAATCTGAAAAACTTGTGAAGTGACAATGTAGTTTTTTTAATATCTGTATGACAGTAACTAAAATACTTCAGAAAAGGCATGAGACTGATAATCTGTTATATGTTCTGTAATTCTCCACAATGTAGTAGGTAACATGCAAAGTGAATAGCAGAGCTGTTATCTTCCTGGCTTTGATGGTAGGGTGCTATATATCATCCAAACTTACACATTTCTGAGAAGAAAAGGTACACAATCATTAATTATGTCTGGATAACAGGTATAAACTGAGAGTATGCCTAAACAACCTAGAATATAGATATCCTATTTAACAGTAACTTTGCCATCAAAGAATCTGGTTAACTTTAAAATATCTCAATAGACAATGCACATTCAGACAGAGCTTCACTTCTTCCTAAAGAAAGCAAGCAGAGTGAAAACTCAGGTTTTAATCCCTGTGCTAACCATTTCATGTTTCCAATTTTTAATAAAGTATCCTATTATGACCAGGAACATTCAAAAGAGTAATTCTTACCTAGGCAATTTCAAAGTGCCTTACTTAAACATTTCCTAAGTAATTTGAGAAACAGGGCTAAAAGTATTTGGACATACTTGTTGGGGTATTTGCGGAAGATGTCCCTGATGACAACAATTGCTTCTTGGACCACATAATTCACTTTGGTCTGGATTAGATCAAGCAATGTGCTTACACAGCGCTCTGCAGATTGCTGGGAAGAATACAAAAAATGAGAAGTCAGATGATCTATGCGATAACACCACCTCAACATAAAAATTTTGAAACATGCAGGTGCATCAACTAAACTAAACTAAAAGATCAGGCACTTAATTGGACCAAGCTACACTAGAGGCTAGATACCAAGCTATATGATACAGTTTCATTCATTATTTGAACGGATAGATGAATCAGTTCAAATGAATCCTTTGAATACAAACAAAAGGATGTTCCTCATGATGTATACACATTTGAAAAACATTTATGTCAGGGATATTAATTTTCAAAGAAAATTATCATCTCAACCATACTGCTTTAGTTTAAAAGAAAAAAAAAAAAACTACCAAGGCCAAGTGGCATGGCGCATGCCTGTAATCCCAGCATTTTGGGAGGTCGAGGCAGGTGGATCACCTGCGGTCAGGAGTTTGCGACCAGCCTGACTAACATGGTAAAACCCTGTCTCTACTAAATACAAAAAAATTAGCCAGGCATGATGGCTCATGCCTGTAGTCCGAGCTACTTGGGAGGCTGAGACAGGAGAATCGCTTGCACCTGGGAGGCGGGGGTTGCAGTGAGCCAAGATTGAGCCATTATACTCCAGCCTGGGCAACAAGAGCGAAATTCCGTCTCAAAACAAACAAACAAACAAACAAACAAACAAACAAACGGCCAGGTGCTGTGGCTCATGCCTGTAATCCCATCACTAGCACTTTGGGAGGCTGAGGCAGCTGGATCACGAGGTGAGGAGCTCAAGACCAGCCTGGCCAAGATGGTGAAACCCTGTCTCTACTAAAAATACACAAATTAGCCGGGCGTGGTGGCAGGTGCTTGTAATCCCAGCTACTTGGGAGGCTGAAGTAGAAAACTGCTTGAATCCAGGAGGCAGAGGTTGCAGTCAGCCGAGATCGCACCACTACACTCCAGCCTGGTTGACAGAGTGAGACTCCGTCTCAAAAACAACAACAACAACAAAAAACTACCATTATAGCCAGGTGCAGTGGCTCGTGCCTGTAATCCCAGCACTTTGCAGGGCGAGAGGTGGGTGCATTACCTTAAGTCAGGAGTTCCAGACCAGCTTGGCCAACATGGTGAAACCCCATCTCTACTAAAATTACAAAAATTAGCCAGGTGTGGTCACACATTCCTGTAATCCCAGCTACTTGGGATGCTGAGGCAGAAGAACTGCTCAAGCCTGGGAGACAGAGGTTGCAGTGAGCCGAGATCGTGCCACTGCACTACAGCCTGGCTGACAGAGGGAGACTACGCCCCCACCCCCACCAAAATAAACTACCATGACAGTCGTATGGCAGAGGAGTAGAAGTGACATCCAATCACTGTATATACAAAAACTCCAGAAACAGAGAAACACACACACCCATCTTGGACAGCCAGGAGATAGAAATAAAAAGAATAAGTCATCATAGGAGGAAAGAATAAGAATTAAAGAATAAGTCAAAGTAGGAGGTCTTTAACTGAAGTTCATGGATGAGTGGAGATAGTAGAGGGTGTCTTTAAACCTATTGAAATGAAATTGCCCAATTTTGTAGAAGCTGTCAAGCATATTTTCCAGTGAGTGGGTCTACAACTTCCATTACATTTTCAAAGTTACACGTGATCCAAAAAACTCCAAAGTACTGTAGTACTCGACAATTTACCAATTTTGGGGCTATGAAACTTAAAAGTCTATGGCATTAGATAAACAACAATTTTCTATAGCCTACAAGTAATCTATAAAATGGAGTTTTATCTGTTAATCTTTTATTAATGAAGATAATATAATATGAGAGAACACAAGTGAAAAAACAAATGTACAGAAACTATAAGTGATCATTTTTTAAAGAGAGAGATACCAGAACAGAGATCCTAAAAGTCAAGGACCAGCCTATCGTATATTACAATGTACTATAATGGGTCACCCCATTATGTGCCTCCTGATAAGATATAACAGGAAGTACAGAGAATCACTTAATAGGTATTCTTACTAAAAATTCTGAACAAGAAAATTACCAGCCGGGCGTGGTGGCTTAAGCCTGTAATCCCAGCACTTTGGGAGGCCGAGACGGGTGGATCACAAGGTCAGGAGATTGAGACCATCCTGGCTAACCTGGCTAACACTGTGAAACCCCGTCTCAACTAAAAAACACAAAAAAAAAACCTAGCCGGGCGACGTGGCAGGCGCCTGTAGTCCCAGCTACTTGGGAGGCTGAGGCAGGAGAAAGGCGTAAACCCAGGAGGCGGAGCTTGCAGTGAGCTGAGATCCGGCCACTGCACTCCAGCCTGGGCGACAGAGCGAGACTCCGTCTCAAAAAAAAAAAAGAAAATTACCAAGCCTCTAGATTTAATTATCTAAAGAGGATGGAGGAATAGATAGAATAGCATCACTAAGATACAACCAGCCAAATCCAGACTCTGGGAAATTCTATAAGCCTACTGACCCAGTTCCTTCAATACCTAGCACCAAAATAAGTAAAGTAAAAAGGCTTAAGAGACATATTATTCAAATGCAATGTGCAGACCTGAGATACGGTCTCACTCTGTTGCCCAGGCTGGAATGCAGTGGCATGATCTTGGCTCACTGCAACCTCTGTCTCCCAGGTTCAAGTGTTTCTCCTGCCTCAGCCTCCCGAGTAGCTGGGATTATAGGCGTGTACCACCACGCCTGGCTAATTTTTGTATTTTTAGTAGAGATAGGGGTTCACCGTGTTGGCCAGGCTGGTCTCGAACTCCTGGCCTCAAGTGATCTGCCCACCTCGGCCTCCCAAAGTGCTAGCGTTACAGGTGTGAGCCACTGCGCCTGGCCTAGACCATATTTAGATTTTCATTTGCACAAATTGTAAAAAAGATGTTTTTACATAATTAGGGACAACTGAACATGGACTGAGTATTCAATAAAATTAAGAATTATTGTTAGTTGCTGGGCATGGTAATGTGATAATATATTTTTTAAAGTATCTTGTCTCTTAGATATACACACTGAACTACTTGAGTAAGATGATATATGGGACTTGTATTAGCATCCCACCCACCTGAAGGAAGAGGAAGAGGGAGAAGATAAAACAGAAACAGTAACATCAGTATTTGTTCAAGATGGGTGATAACTACACAAGATCTCATTATTCAGTTTTACTTTATTGTACACCTGAAAATTTCTGTAATAAAATCTTTAGAAGTACTGTAACAATCTAAACCACTATAAGCAATTTAATAAAAATAAAATTGCACCTTGAGATCATTTATATGAAGTCATATATAGGACGGTTCTGTTGTACCATGAAATGATTCTGCAGTCTTTTTTTTTTTTTTTTTTGAGACAGTCTCGCTGTGTCACCAGGCTCAGTGCAGTGGTGCAATCTCGGCTCACTGCGACCTCTGACTTCCTGATTGAAGCGATTCTGTCTCAGCCTCTTGAGTAGCTGGGATTACAAGTATGGGCCACCAAGCCCAGCTAATTTTTGTATTTTTAGTACAGACAGGGTTTCATCATGTTGACCAGATGGTCTCAATCTCCTGACCTCGTGATCCACCCACCTCGGCCTCCCAAAGTGCTGGGATTACAGGTGTTAGCCACCGCGTCCGGCCGATTCTGCAGTCTTTTATGTAGTTTCGTCCTTCTTCTGATTCTATTTATGTTCTCTATTTTATTCATTTTCAGCTACTAACTCCTTTGCTGTTGTTGCAACAGCAAAACAGTTGGAAAAACTTAAATATGCTATATTTATTAATATTATAATTGTTATATTAATAAATTATGTAGTATGTAGAATAAGGGCCACTGTAAGCATTGAATTACCATAAATTAGTAATACAAGTAAGTGCTTAGCACAGTGCTTGATATAAAGTTCATATTTAGTAAATCCTTAGTATTATCATTAAAATGAATACAAATAAAAGGATGTTCTTCATGATGTATAACATTTGAAAAACATTTATGTCAGGGATATTAATTTTCAAAGAAAATTATCATCTCAACCATACTGCTTTTGATTAAAAAAAAAAAAACTACTGTTAAAGCAGTATGGCAGAGGAACAGAAGTAAACATCCAATCATTGTATATACAAAAAGTCCAGAAACAGAAAAACACATCCAAAATTCAGTATATGATAAAGACAACATTTCATAACAGTAAGGAAAGAACAATGTGTTCTGGCGTTTGATCCACTCTACTCATATCTTTCACTAAAATTATTTCCCGATTGATTAAAATTACCCTTAAACATATAAAACAAGGGCTGGGTGCAGTGGCTCACACCTATAATCCTAGCATTTTGGAAGGCCAAGGTGGGTGGATCATGTGAGGTCAGGAGTTCGAGATCAGCACAGCCAACATAGTGAAACCCTGTTTCTACTAAAAATACAAAAATTAGCTGGGCACGGTGGCGCATGCCTGTAATCCCGGCTACTTGGGAGGCTGAGGCAGGAGAATCGTTTGGACCCGGGAGGCGGAGGTTGCAGTGAGCTCAGATTGCACCACTGCACTCCAGCCTGGGCGACAAGTCAAGACTCCATTTCCCCATCCACCCCCCAAAAAACATAAAACAAAATCACTGCCATAGAAGTAAAAAAAAAAAAAATGGTAAATTTTATATAACTTTAGGTGAAGTACAATTTTCTAAGTGTGCCACTGAGGAAAAAAACTGACTGAGAAAAGCTGATACAAAAATCTAAACTTCTGTGAATCAAGAAAGCAAAAGAAATCTAAAGGACAACAAACTGAGAAAACAAATGCTAACTAAAAGAAGGGTTAACATCCCAATTACAAAAGACTTTAAAACAACAATGTGAAATAGATAACATATCGGAAAAAGGTGCACAGGACATGAGTGAGCAAGTCCCAAATGGCTAATAAGCATAACTGTTATGAAAAAATGTTCACTTCAACTAGAGTTCAAAGATTTAGCTGCAAGGATACTCCTTATACCAACATTTGGAAAAAGAGTAGAAACAACTTTAAGGTCCTATAATAAGGGATAAAGTTACAAATTCAGTAAGTTATCAAGTAATCACACATTATGTCTATAAACCAGAAACTAAAGATGACATAAATTTTTCTTTATAACGTGGATCAATGTCCATGATACAGCATGCAAAAAAAAAAAAAAAAAAAGTAGAGTATAAAACAAAGTAAATAAATAGCATTTGTGGAATGATTTCATTTTTATTAAAAAATACATCTTTGTATGGAACACTATATAAACAAGGATATAAAATGACGTCTACCAGATCACATCCACTGCATATCTGAGAGGGTGAAACAGAAGGCGGGGGAAGCGGGGTACTCTATTTTTTGTTTAACTTGTTCTATAATTTTTTTTTTTTTTTTTTTTTTGAGACGGAGTCTCGCTCTGTCCCCCAGGCTGGAGTGCAGTGGCCAGATCTCAGCTCACTGCAAGCTCCGCAGCTCCGCCTCCCGGGTTTACGCCATTCTCCTGCCTCAGCCTCCCGAGCAGCTGGCACTACAGGTGCCCGCCACCTCGCCCGGCTCATTTTTTTTTGTATTTTTAGTAGAGACGGGGTTTCATCGTGTTAGCCAGGATGGTCTCGATCTCCTAACCTCGTGATCCGCCCGTCTCGGCCTCCCAAAGTGCTGGGATTACAGGCTTGAGACACGGCGCCCGGCCAACCTCTCCCTTTTTTAAAACTGAAAAGGACCAGGAGTATGTTTACCCCTGAAAGAAACAGGCAAAAGTTACTGAACAAAAAATAGTACTATAGGATTGCTTTTTCAGTGCTATTTATTTGCTCAACAGCTTGTTGCTTCCCAAAGCTATACAGAAAGTTCATTACAATTCTTATGCTGCTGATTCTTGTCCCATGGATGAGTTAGTGCAAACAGGCAATCATGGCCTCTCCTGGCCCAATTAACTGTTTGGCTTGGCAACTCTGTCAAACTGAAACCAAACTGAAAATCTTCATGGCTGAAACAGTTATAGGAAAAGTTCTAAGGTAAATCCAGGTAATCTGAGATGAGAGCACTAGATAAGACAGGATTCCTGAAGGGTGACCTTAAGTTTCCTGAGAAAGTTCATTCCTCACATCCTGTCATATTCCCACCAAAGCACGCTTAGTCAAAGGAAGAAGTGAAAGTCATCAGAAGTCTTTTCCAGAAGACTATGGAGAACCTTTCCATTAGTCACAATACATGACTAACAGCCTTGAGGAATCTAGATGCTTTGAGAACACTTTCTAGTAATTCCAGGGCTAGAAAGTCTCTTAACTTCAGAATAAGATATAATTTTTGTGTTAGTGTTTATAGCTTTGTCAGAGAGGTCATAAGACAATGGCAGTCTCATAGAAGAGATGGCTATGTACATTAGTGAAGAGAACAAAACCACCTTACTCTTAGGCTACCAAAATCTCTCTGGAAATTATCTATATTAATACTAAGTAGACGGCTAGTAAGATATGTTAACGTAAAAAGAAAAGAAAAACAAGTTGTGATGTGTGGTGATAGTGGTAATAAAAAGGATGTAACGTATCAAGATCCAATAAAAAGACCTTCCCATTTCTCCAATGAAGAGAAACAAGCATATTAAATATCTGAATCAAGTGAGCTAGCAGAACCAGGAATAGAACCCAGGATCAGCTAACTTCTTGCTGTAACAGCCAGTCTACTAAATGATTTATCAACAGAAACTACATAAAGCAGCACTAAATTGAAAAAAACAAGGAAGGCCAATTAGTAGCAGGTATTTCATAGAAGATCCTCCGACACACATCTGCCTCCTTTTGTTGCTATAAAGTACTGGTTAGGCTGGGCATGGTGGCTCAGGCCTGTAATCTCAGCACTTTGGGAGGCCGAGACGGGCAGATCATGAGGTCAGGAGACCGAGACCATCCTGGCTAATATAGTGAAACCCTGTCTCTACTAAAAATACAAAAAATTAGCCAGGCGTGGTGGTGGGTGCCTGTAGTCCCAGCTACTCGGGAGGCTGAGGCAGGAGAATGGCGTGAACC
>NW_012116588.1:328430-338213 GCF_000951035.1 Colobus angolensis palliatus | reverse complement strand
AGACTGAAACTTAAGATTTACTTCCTCTTCCTCCAGAGTCTTCTCTAGACAATAATATCACAAAGTACAAATCCAACCCTTACAATAACTGCCTTGACTCGCCTGTATACTAAGACACAGGTGTGCTTCTTTCATTTGAACTATTACTTTGATTTAGAACTGTTAACACAACTATGGGTAACACTTCTCCTGACAGAAAATTGGCATTTCTCTTAGGAAATACTGACACAAAGAGAACGAGGGTCTTTTAACTACCATTTCAGAAAAATTAGAGTTTCCAAGAAAAAAAATTGCATTTTTTTAAAGAGACAGGGTCTCACTCTGTTGCCCAGGCCGGAATACAGTGGCACTGATCACAGCTCACTGTAATCTCAAACTCCTGGACTCAAGTGATCCTTCCACCTCAGACTCCTGAGTAGCTAAGACTGCAGGCTTGCACCACCACACCCAGTCAAGTTTCTTAATAACTTTTTTAGAGATGGGGTCTGGCTATATTGCCCAGGCTGGTCTTGAACTCCTGGTCTCAAGTAATCCTCCCAGTTTGGCCTCCTAAAGTGCTGGGATTACAGATGTGAGCCACCATGCCCAGTCAAAAAAGGGAGTATCTAGAGAAAGTTTTGCCTTAAAAATTAATTTTTAAATAGAATTTCCTTGGGGTTTGTTTGTTTGGTTGGTTTTAAGAGACAGGGTCTTGCCTGTCACCCAGGCTAGAGTGTAGTGGCATAATCATATAGTTCACTGTAATCTTGAACTAGCAGATGGGACCACAGTGCATGCCACCATACCTGGCTAATTTTCTTTTTTTTTTGGTAGAGACAGGGGTCTCCCTATGTTGTCCAGGCTGGTCTCAAATTCCTGGCCTCATGTAGTCCTCCCACCTTGGCCTCCCAAAGTGCTGAGATTACAGCTGTGAGCCACCATACGGTACCTACAAATAGGGTTTCTTAAGAGAGCTTCCTCAGCACAAGTTGATTTATAAAAAGTTGGCATCTAGATTACAAAGGGACACATCTGCAGCATTAAAAAAAATAAATCCTTGGCCGGGCATGGTGGTTCACACCTGTAATCCCAGCACTTTGGGAGGCTGAAACAGGTGGATCACTTGAGGCCAGAAGCTGGGATCAGCCTGGCCAACATGGGGAAACCCTGTCTCTAATTAAAATACCAAAAATTAGCCAGGCATGGCGGTGCATACCTGTCATCCCAGCTACTTAGGAGGCTGAGGCACGAGAATCACTTGAACATGGGATGCAGAGGATGCAGTGAGCCAAGATCACACCATTGCACTCCAGCCTGGGTGACAGAGTGAGACTGCGTCTCAAAAAAAAAAAAAAAAAAAAAAAATTATTCTCTCTGAGAAGAGAGTCTAGGTAGGGAAGGGAGGAACCAGAGACAGCAGCTTTCCATCAAAAATTATTTAACATTTAAATGGTGTGCTTTATTATTTTGATAAATTTAAAAATTATTTTAAAGAAAAAAGTGAAGAGAACTCTCAGAATCCCCAATACATGATCCTAACTACCATTAGACACTTGCCTCCACCTTGATGGCACACCGTCCAATGGCCCGCACAGCTTTTCGAACAAAGTCAACATCTACCTCTGTGGCATATTCCTTCAGTTCTGCCAGAACCTGTTAAATGGAGGAAGTGGTTAATCATTAAGGATTCTCAAATAGCAATCTCACAGCCTAACTTCTTTAAAGGCCAGACCTTAAGAGCTAAATCATTATCAACTTGAGTCTGTATAAAGTCTGACCTGAGCAATGTTGGCTTGAGATGCCAAACGAATCATGATGTCCAACTTCTCTAGTTTAACATAGATGGGATCATTGTACTTCACAAAGAAGACTTTGATTTCCTGCTTCAAGATTTCAGGCCTAGGGTACACAGAAACAGAAGAAAGGAAGGTGAAGGCATATACAGATACACCCTTCTGAGACTGTATTAATACCTAATCTGTGCCTCTCTGCTCTCCTCTCGCTCCACTCAGGAAAAAAAAAAAATGCATAAACTTCCTCTATATGCCTCTATTCTTATCAGTTCCACTTGGCAGATTATTTTTATCCTTTTTAAGCATCAGGGCACATGTTGCCATGAAGTACTGCTAAAAGAACAACAATCTGGCTCTAAACTACAACCTGAACCATATCAACCAGGCACTAGACAGTGTATCAGAAAGAGACCCTTCAGAAAACAAACTGAACTGTGGAGCAATACATGGCATTTATTATAGAAATACTGTGATATCAACTGTTAGCCTCCTGGTGCTAGGCAAGCAAGTTGTTCTGCCATATAACATTTTCATTTCCATATATTAAAAAGAGATTAACACTAGCCTAATTAACATTAACATTATTAAGCTTAATGCAAAATCACAAACACTTTAATCAACACTTCACTATTTTCCAACCTTTTCTGGACAATTAAGTTGATGTTCCTCAGGGCGACATACTGCACTTCTGGCTCCCCAGACAGCAAAGTGACAAGTGGAGGGGCTAATTTCTTCAGCAGCATATTGTAGTAGTCAGAATCCTTAGGTAACAATTCTAGAAACTTCATTAGGACTTTTACTGCTGAAAGCACCACTGCTGAGTTGGCATGGGATAGCCGGGGAGTTACCCGCTCACATATGCTGAGGACAAAGAATGAAAATTAATATCATGAATTATAATTTCTTTGCTGAATTCATTCTATAAGGTAATATGTCAGAGTTTAATGGCCCAAGTATCAAAAAATTCAAGAATTAGTTAGAAAAGTCAAAGCTCCATGCTTAGGTAAAATTGGGATCCGACAATGCAGAAGCCTCATTCTCAGCAAACTACAGGCAGAGCAGGGACATCAGAAGACTTCAGAAAACCAGCAATAAAGGATGTTCAAACTGGAAAGAAACTAGCATTACCCAAGACACTTGAGCTCACACCATTCACCTTCTTGTTTTATAGTCCTCTTTGTCTCCCCATACTATGTTAGGGCTCCCTGCCTCTCAGCCCATTTCTACTCAACCTATAGGAAGTCAAATTAAGCATTCTGAGAGTTATTTCTTAGGAAGAGCCAGCAACCCAGTTATGGCTGAAGATTTCATTGTAAGATACAGAAGGAGGTAGGTTGGTAGGGAAAACAATCCAACTTCCTGTCTTGAGGATAATGAGAATAAAGGACTCTCTGAAAAGGATTTGTTTTTTAAATAGCAGGACACCACTACTATATCTTCCCATCTCCCCCCTCTCCCAGCCCCTGCCACCTACACTTACATGCCTCATAAAATGGTAGATATTTAATTATCTGTTGAGGGTTCTTTAGAAATTAATCCAATTTTGATAGCTTGGGCAACATGAGTAGCTAACTTACTGTATTAAAGAAACAAGATAAATAGGCGGTGTTTCTCTCTTCCTCCTATTCCTGACTTCCTTTGGATCTTTATACAAATGCCACCTTCTCAGTGAGGCCTTCCCTGGCCATCCTTTTAAAATAAAATACAACCCCTCACCCCCAAATGCCCAGCATTTCTTAGATTTCTTCTCTACTTTACTTTCTTGTTAGTACTTATCACTATCTCACATATTACATATTAAACTATCTATACATATTATATATTATACTATCTATACATGTTATATATTCCTACCCCCAACCTTCAGAATAAGTGATCCCAGAGGGCCATGACTTTGTTCATTGTTGTATCCTCGGGGCCTAGGAACACTGCCTAGCACATAGTATGCGCTTAATAAATATTTGCTGAGTGAATGAATGAATGTGATGTCAATGGCCAACAGAAGAAAACAAAATTCTCAGTAATTTCCAGACTGTGTTTGTACTTTCAATGATGGAAAGAAACTATCAGAGTGAGCTTTAGTTCAGTCTAGAGGGACAATTTCCCAGATAAGTGAAGATCACTTACATTCTAGTAGCCTGGAAATCAGCTTCAGCCAGACCAGTTCTTATCTACCATAATTAAAATATACCAACTTTAATGAAGAGTCAACATTTCTTCAGAAGTACTTTGCCTAGTACAGTGCCTGCATATACAAAATGCTCAATAAAAATTAGGGATAATTCCAACTTTGCAAACTAAAGTGTATGTATGTGTAGATGAAATTTAGTAGTCAATTTCTAATAACCAAAGAAAATTTGCAACATTACATGGTAACAGGCCGAGCAGAACAATCTAGGTGTGCCTTCTAAAATCTTCAAATTCAGACTGACATGGTTTCCATATCTAATGGAAAGCAGGATATATTTTGCTGACTTTAACATACTCTCTCTCATACTGAATTATACATACAGGTCAGCTCCATAACTAATATGAAGCTACTTTCTATGTATCTAATAGAATGAAAAATCTGTCACTCCAAAGAGAGATACTGAATAATCTTTGCTGGCCAAATGGCCAAGAACTGTTGCATGGGAGATGTTAAGACAATGAGAAAGATTTTAGAAGTAACTATATGAAAAACATACATTTCTTAGAAACAGTTTTGCATAGTTTATTCCACCACCTAAAATATTCCTAAATCCAATGAGAAAATACCTTGGAGATAGCAACATCTACCCCAGAAGCCACTGACCTTCCTCAACTGATTTATTGTAATAGCAGACTCTAGAACTTACAGAATCAGGCAAGACTATCAGAAAGTAGCCAGGAAAACAGACTGACCTCTGAGCCTCCCGATCATCTTTAGGGTTGTAATTAGACAGGCAGTCCAGGATGAAAATCTGGCCCCATTCAGTGCACTCATTTAGGGCTGTCAGCAGCTTATTAATGTTCTGCGGGTTCAGATCAAGTAAGTTGCTGTTTGGGTGAGACTCACTGATTTCAGATAATGCTGCTACGGCATTAGCCACCACCTGGAAAAGAAGGGGATATGACCTTGATTCACCAAGAACAGTACAGCTACAGACAAACACTTAATCAGCCTTCTCTGGATCACTTCACGGATCTCCATTCATAACCATTCCTGAACATTTTACCTAGTCAGATAGAAACAAATAAACCACTTCAAAACATATATTAAACCACCAACGATATTACATATAGTGGTAAGGCAACCCAGAATTAAAACAATTCATATATTAGCAGAGTCACACATTATTTAATAGTAAAACATACATTAACCATGTTAATGGCACTCAAAACTTTCAAAATCAAGACATATGAACAGCATATGAAAAAGGGTGAAGTCTAAATATGAAATACGTACATTAGGCAACAGAGAGAAAAATTTAGGCCAAATAATTGTATAGTTGTGTAGCTGTATGGGTTTGGGGGAGGTGACACCATCGATCATGCCACGAGTCTTAGGGTAAGAATATGTGGGCCTGAGACCCTAGTTCACTAGTATACAATGCTGAGAGAATATGTAATCTCTGTGAAACTCAGTTTTTTCATCTGAAAATGAGATAATTTAGTCCACCTCACAGATTAGTTTCAGTTTGAGGATAAAACCAGATGACATATGTGTAAGTGCTTTCTACAAAGTCTTATGTAAATTTAAGGTGGTTGGTTATATTACCATAATTCATCAAGTGTAAGCTATAGTTTTTCACATTAACATCTTTGAAACTGGGTTGCATTTTATAATCAATGGCCTGTCAGTTCAATAGGAAGCATTTTTCTTTCTTAGTAATACAGAAAATAATAATACATCTTATAATCAGTGGCATTAAAGATTCAAAGAAATACAGTATTTCAAATGTATTCTTCTTTCTGAGTAGGGTAAATGAAAAATTGCTACTCTGTTTTTTTTTTTGAGACAGTCTTGCTCTGTTGCCCAGGTTGAAGTGTGATGGCATATCTCGGCTCACTGTAACCTTTGTCTACCCGGTTCAAGGGATTTTCCCACCTCAGCCTCCCAAGTAGCTGGGACGACAGGTGCATGCCACCACGCCCAGCTAATTATTGTATTTTTAGTAGAAATGGGGTTTTGCCATGTTGGCCAGGCTGGTCTTGAACCCCTGACCTCAGGTGATCTGCCCGCCTCAGACTCCCAAAGTGATGGGATTACAGGCGTGAGCCACCGTGCCCAGCTGAAAATTGCTACCTTACACTAGAAAGTACACTTGTATCCTGACTCACAGATCTGGGAATCCATTTAGCTGCAGGAAGAAAAGTCAACACTTTATCAAAATTACAAATTAATTCTAAGAAATCTACAATGGAAGAACATCTAAAGTCATTTAAAAGTTGCAAAAATACTAAAAAAAAAAAAAAAATGCATACATACAAAATACTATATATTGTGCCCCTGTACAAGTAAATTAACTTAAGACCATGTTTTGCAGTGAGGCTCCCAGTTGCTGACTAAAGATTAGCAAAGTGAGGTTGAATATAAATACTCTCCAAGTATAAGTTGGCTGGGCGTGGTGGCTCACGCCTGTAATCCCAACACTTTGGAAGGCCAAGGTGGGTGGATTACTTAGGTCAGGAGTTCGAGACCAGCCTGGCCAACATGGTGAAACCTTGTCTCTACTAAAAATACAAAAAATTAACCGGGCATGGTGGTGTGTGCCTGTAATTCCGGCTACTCAGGAGGCTGACGCAGGAGAATTGCTTGAACCTGGGAGGTGAAGGTTTTGCAGTGAGTGAAGATCACGCCACTGCACTCCAGCTAGGGCGACAGCGAGACTCCATCTCAAAAATAAAATAAATAAATAAATATTCTCCAAGTATGAATGAGACATGATAGCAGACAGCTCCAGCAATTATATATATTGGAAAGATTCTCAAAAATGTAAAACTAGTTAGTTCTTACTGAAGTCCCTTAATAAAAACTTGAGAAATGAAGAATTGTATGATTATCATTTTGTTAGCAAGGGAAGAAATATAATGACTACAATCTAGCGATTGATTTTAGTATTCACATTATCTGTATAATCTTCAGATTATCCCAGCATATGATTTTATCTAGAACATAAATGTCTAGAGAATGTGATTTATTTAACAAATATACTTACAACAATATCCATTATTATGTAAAGGATAATGATGCCACAAATGCAATCATCTCAAGCTATACTTTGGTGATCAGAACAAAGATGCTAAGATGAAAAATCAAAGACTCCCTTGGTAAATATGGTTACAGATATACTATTTTATTCTTGTTAAGACAAATCAGGAAAACTTATCTAGCCCGCCTACTGGATGGTAACATGTGTGAGGCTCTTTTCTGACTTAATTTTTGTTTGTTAACTCTATCATCAAGCATGAGAAAAGCCATAAGGAGAGAAATAATAATCCATTCTATGTGCTTCACATGCAGGGAAGATATTTTATTTCCCTTGCATAATGTACTTAGTTGACCTTATTATAGTCTAAGGGATCAAAGTATCATATCGGAAGGCCAGATGCCTGTTTTGATCTATAGATGCCAACACATGCCCAGTCTTGGTTACCAGTTGTCTGAAATAAATGACCACTTATGTCAGTGAAACTCTTCTTATTTTCAAAAAACCAAAAAGATTAAATATAAGGTCTAGTAATAGGAAACACAGACAGAAAACGAGAGAATGGGGAGAATTAAAAACAGCAATGGGAAGAAAAAGAACAGAAGGATACTAAACAGAATGAGCAATTAGAAATCCTCTGTTATTATAGGCAACTAGAAATTAAACCAAGTGTATAATGCACCTAATGAAGTGTATGGTCTGATGTTTAAATAGGCAATTGCCACTTATCATCACATTAAAACAAGAAACGAAATGGTGAAAAGTCTGTCTAACTTAAGGATCCAGAAAGATCAGATTGGAGGATTGTTTAGCAAAGCCTGGAAAGAAAAAGAGATCACTGCCAAATAGTGACCGTCCAGAGGAGATGCTATCCTATCCCTCTATACCGAAACTCCAATGTTTCTCTAAAATTTCTTGAAGTTCCTTCCATCCTATCTCTACACTTTCATCTCCCAATCTCCACAGTCAGACTGTTACATTTTCAGCAACATATTGAGGCAGGCTCACCAGGCAGCGCTCTCAGTTTTCCTGGTCCGTAAGCCAAGTTTCTCTCACTCTTCAATGAAAACTTAAAATAAACCAGTCGCACTGAATCTAAAGTAGCTAAAGAAAAAGACTGACTTTGAGACAGCAACTGGGTGGCTAGAGTGTACAGAACAACTCACTTGTCAATGTTTATACTGTTTCTTTGGAATTCTGTACTATGAACATATATTGTTTAGTTTTAAAAATAAACTTTAAAAATAACAGACTGAAACTTAAGATTTACTTCCTCTTCCTCCAGAGTCTTCTCTAGACAATAATATCACAAAGTACAAATCCAACCCTTACAATAACTGCCTTGACTCGCCTGTATACTAAGACACAGGTGTGCTTCTTTCATTTGAACTATTACTTTGATTTAGAACTGTTAACACAACTATGGGTAACACTTCTCCTGACAGAAAATTGGCATTTCTCTTAGGAAATACTGACACAAAGAGAACGAGGGTCTTTTAACTACCATTTCAGAAAAATTAGAGTTTCCAAGAAAAAAAATTGCATTTTTTTAAAGAGACAGGGTCTCACTCTGTTGCCCAGGCCGGAATACAGTGGCACTGATCACAGCTCACTGTAATCTCAAACTCCTGGACTCAAGTGATCCTTCCACCTCAGACTCCTGAGTAGCTAAGACTGCAGGCTTGCACCACCACACCCAGTCAAGTTTCTTAATAACTTTTTTAGAGATGGGGTCTGGCTATATTGCCCAGGCTGGTCTTGAACTCCTGGTCTCAAGTAATCCTCCCAGTTTGGCCTCCTAAAGTGCTGGGATTACAGATGTGAGCCACCATGCCCAGTCAAAAAAGGGAGTATCTAGAGAAAGTTTTGCCTTAAAAATTAATTTTTAAATAGAATTTCCTTGGGGTTTGTTTGTTTGGTTGGTTTTAAGAGACAGGGTCTTGCCTGTCACCCAGGCTAGAGTGTAGTGGCATAATCATATAGTTCACTGTAATCTTGAACTAGCAGATGGGACCACAGTGCATGCCACCATACCTGGCTAATTTTCTTTTTTTTTTGGTAGAGACAGGGGTCTCCCTATGTTGTCCAGGCTGGTCTCAAATTCCTGGCCTCATGTAGTCCTCCCACCTTGGCCTCCCAAAGTGCTGAGATTACAGCTGTGAGCCACCATACGGTACCTACAAATAGGGTTTCTTAAGAGAGCTTCCTCAGCACAAGTTGATTTATAAAAAGTTGGCATCTAGATTACAAAGGGACACATCTGCAGCATTAAAAAAAATAAATCCTTGGCCGGGCATGGTGGTTCACACCTGTAATCCCAGCACTTTGGGAGGCTGAAACAGGTGGATCACTTGAGGCCAGAAGCTGGGATCAGCCTGGCCAACATGGGGAAACCCTGTCTCTAATTAAAATACCAAAAATTAGCCAGGCATGGCGGTGCATACCTGTCATCCCAGCTACTTAGGAGGCTGAGGCACGAGAATCACTTGAACATGGGATGCAGAGGATGCAGTGAGCCAAGATCACACCATTGCACTCCAGCCTGGACAACAGAATGAGACTATGTCTCCAAAAAATATATAAATAACAATAAAAATAAAAAACTAAAAAAAATCCTTTATTCATCTTGCCTCCCAATTACAGTAAATTCTATTCTTGGGGAGACTGCAACTAAACATTCCCCACCCCTCACATCTCCTCAAAGAGCTAACCCAATTATGTATACTTTACAGATACAGATATTAAACACAAACATATATATAAAAGCAGCATATGTAGATGTGTAAAATCATACTCAATCCTAGACAAATCTTTCTCTGCCTTAATTACAGACCTCTCTT
>NW_012116588.1:326671-328380 GCF_000951035.1 Colobus angolensis palliatus | reverse complement strand
TCGCTATGTTGCCCAGGCTGCTCTCAAACCCCTGGCCTCAGGCAATCTTCCTACCTTGGCCTCCCAAAGTGCTAATACTACAGGTGTGAACCACCATACTCAGCCTGAATTTTTAAAGATAAGCAATTTGTATTTTTACTTACATTACACTAACAGAATGAGTTTTACAGAGATAAAAAACTGGAATAGCTAAAATGTATTGAACATTTACTTTGTGCTATTAATCCTCATAACAACTCTGAAGTAGCTGCTACTAAAAGCCACCTATTACAGATAACAAAACTGGCTTAGAGAAGTTCAGTGACTTGCTTAGGGTCAACACAGCCAGAAAGGGATTCCTGCTTGAATCTGAACTCAAAGTCTGCATCTGATTCCAGTGTCTGAGTACTAATACTTGGTCTCCAGCATTTATAGAGCTTCCAAGACTTGTGAACTTCAACTAAGGGAAGGGAAAGATTCAGAGTAGGGGATGATAATATAATCCAAGCATTATTTCCAGCAAAGGTGACATGTAGATTTATATACAAGGAGAAAAATGTATCCTACTTTATATATTTCAGAGATAATCATATCCTGACAGTACTTAAAAAGGCAAAGTTTTACTACCTAGCTATAAAATATGATTTATGATCTATACCTCTTATATGCAGCAGTTGAGGATAATAAAGTTGACCTCATTTTGTTAAAAAGAAGGAGTGAGCTGGTACAGTAGGTATGGTTAGAATAAAAATGACCCTGTAAAAAAAAGACTCTCAAAGGAAATCTAGATTTAAACTGCGAGTGGAATATCACACACATAAGCTTACTTATGAGGAATCTCTCACCCATTTCCCTGTCCCTTTAAATGATTTTTCACCCTGCACTCTAATTTCACTCATTTTCGTGGCCTTGGAACCTAGGAAACTTACCACTTTCCAGTTCAGTGACTTCTTCCTGTTAAGTAAATTACTATTTACAGGACTTTGACTTCCAGCAATGACCTTCAAGGTCACACACTATGAACAGATTTATGCTTCAGTTTTTCTGCTCAATTTACAATTATTTTGGCTGGTATCCCTGAAGACTTGAATAAAGTGAAAGCAGAATAACTGACCAAAATTATTATGAGGAAATACACAGGTGGTTTACATATTTTTTTCTCTTCTAAATTAGCAATGGTTTAAAATATTGCTATCTCTTTTATAGAATGACCTCAAATGTCATGTGAGGCACAGGACAACATATTTGTTCTGAGAGTTTCAGTCATTATTATCTCCGCAAGGAGACAATGACTGCAGTACCAGTCAAACAAGTACAACTTAGAGCTTATACTGTAATCCAAAACACTGTCTAGAATGCCAATATGCCTACTATATTACAATCTAGAATATTCCATTTTTTCCCCATCTTCTTCCTCAGAATGAGAGGTAAACTACCTAGTGAGTCAACACATCTCATTATGAAAAGAAAGTTTGATTACATGGTAACAAGGTTTACAAAAAATAAAGTTCATTACTTAAGTGGTTTAAGATATGATTTAGCAAAATTCAAGTACTCTCAAAGCCAAAACACTACAAATAAATATCGATAAACAAACAAAAGGCATGCCCCTAACCATCACAGTTATTTGGACCATGGCCCCTAAAATTCATTAAAGCAAGCTGCAACTTGAACAAAATAAAACTTATTATCACACCACTTATGATCTCCTCATTTCTTTTTTTTTTTTT
>NW_012116588.1:319186-325616 GCF_000951035.1 Colobus angolensis palliatus | reverse complement strand
AATTCCAGACCAGCTTGGCTAACATGGTGAAACCCTGTCTCTACTAAAAATACAAAACTTAGCCAGGCATGATGGCATGTGCCTGTGCTCCCAGCTACTCAGGAGGCTGAAGTGGAAGAATTACTTGAGCCCAGGAGATGGAGGTTGCAGTGAGCCGAGATTGTGCCACTGCACTCTAGCCTGCACGACAGAGTGAGACTGTCTCTAAATTAAAAAAAAAAAAAAAAGTATATGTGTTTGTTATTACTAGGGGCTTACTCCATATGAGGACCAGTATTAAGTGCTTTGCAAGCCCTCTGTCCTTTAATGTTCACAACAATCCTATGATAGTAGCACTATTGGTAATCTCCACTTTGTAGATGAAGATACTAAAATTTAGAGATACCACATGGTTAAGAAATAGCAGAACCAGGATACAAACCCAAGTCTATTTGGTTCTAGAGCCTGAGTTTCAACCACTATGCTATGGTGACTGGATGAAAAATGCCATTTCATGGTTCTAAAGCACTTTTCTGTTTTTGAGCTACCTTCAAACAGAGTAGATTGCTACATTAAAAAGGAAGTGACTTAATGCAATTTGGTATTCCGGACTGAATCCTGAAATAGCAAAAGGGCATTAGTGTTGAAATTGGTGAAATTCTACTTTGGTCAACAGTAACATCCCAACGCTAATTTCCTAGTTTTGGCAAATGTACCATGGTTAAGTAAGATGTTAACATTAGTTAAAATTGACTGAAGGGTATATGAAAACTTTCTGTACTGTCTTTGTAACTTTTCTATAAACTTAAAATTGTTCCTCTAAAAAATGAGGTATTTTTTAAAACCTAAGTTCGTAATAATATAAAACAATGAAATTATATTTTAAAAGTGAAAATACACAGAAAATGATTTCCACAAAGCACAGTATAAAAGGAAAACAAAAAGTGTTTGCTTTCTCTATAAGTAGAGACAGAAATACACTCAGACCAACTGGTGGGAAATTCAAGAGCTGGGAAGTTGGCTTCATATCAAAGCAGCCCCCAGTGATTCCACTTACCCAAAATTCAATCCTGCAGAAATTAACAGCAGCTCCTTTTTTAATATGAAATACAATGTGAGTCATTTGGGGAACTCAGATACAAAGTGAATATATTACCTTCAATGTTACTCTTAACAAATGCTCATCACATACTGACATTCTCATACCTGCCTAAAATTCTACCAGCTCTAACTCCTTCATGGACATTTGATATAAAAAGTATTATACATTTTTAATTTCATTTATGTATAATATTTTAATTTTATAACTGTTACTTATTAATATATATTTAAGGATAACAGCAATCCTATATTTTAAGTACTAAATTCAGTGAAGTCATTAGTTTTTCTATGCATTCTGGGCCTACCTTTAATAGACAGTTTAACATAGCCTACATGAATACCAACTATATTCTAACAAAAATCTTCCTTGAGCTTAGAAAGAGATCTAGACAGATGGCATTTTTCAATATCATCTTAGGTTGACAACAAATCACCACACAGGTAAACTTCCTAATGCCTAAATGAAGATTATAACAACCGGAAGGTGCATAATGTTAGGCCAATTCCTCAAGAATAGCTGCAGTTTATTAAGCATTTAACATATATCAGGGAAAGTTTAAAATTTTAAATACATTATTCTTTCATCTTCAAAATAATTCACTAAAATAGGCATTATTACCTCGGTTTTACATATAAGACAACTGAAGCTCATTTTAAATAACTTGTTCAAAGCCACATTTCTAGTAAGCAGCCAAGCCAGGACTCAAAACAGCAGCCATTCTGGCTCTAAAGCCTCAATGCTATTTCCATAATCCAGGGTTTCACAACCTTGGCATTACTGACATTTACTGCTGGATAATTCTTTGTTGTGGGGGGACTGTCCTGTACACTGAAGGATGTTGAAAACATCCCTGGACTCTACCCAATATATGCCAGTGGCACTCCTCCCGTCAGGTTTGACAACCAAAAAAGTGTTACCAGACATCGCCAAATGTCCCCTGGAGAGTAGAATCACTCCTGGTTGAGAACCACCATCATAATCCCATGCTGTGTTTATGTGCTGGCTAGCACATAGTCAAAATACACACTGCTTTCTAAGAAGAAAAATGTCATTCTTCATATGGTTTTCAAGCAAAAGTTCAAATTAAAAGAAGCTGAAAGTTTAACTACAACTTTTGCTAAGATTATACTTGGCCTGAATTGAGGCTATTCTGAGAGCATGCTGCTTGTGCAGAAGAACACTTAACAAATGAGATTTTTTTTTTTTTTTTTTTTTTTTTTTACTAATTCAGCAGTTTGTACTTTTGCAGAGAGGACAGAACAAGGAAGCGTAGGTATTCTCGTGGGCAGCTCTGAAAGTGATAGAAGGTCTGGAAGATGAAGATCAAAGGGGCTAGGCAGTAAGCCAAAGGGACTTAGGAGGACTGAACTCAAAAAAACAAAAAGCAGGCCAGGCATGGTGGCTCACACCTATAATCCCAGTACTTTGAGAGGCAGAGGCAGGAGGACTGTTTTAAGCTAGGAAATTGAGACCAACCTGGGCAACAAAACAAGACCCATCTCTGCAAAAAATAAAATAAATTAGCTGGGCATGGTAGCATATGCCTGTAATTCCAGTTGCTCGGGAAGATTGCTTGAGCCCAGGAGTCTGAGGCTGCATTGAGCTATGATCAAGCCATTGCACACCAGCCTGGGCGACAGAGAAAGACCGTGTCTCTCAAAAAATAAAATACAAAATTTTAAAATAAATAAAAACAAAAAGCAAAGCACATGTGGTGGGGCTGTCAAGAACATCTTTGGAGTTGCAAATTCTAACATATGTAAGTTAATTGAAGTTGGAACACCCCTAAATGCCTCTGAGAGCAAAAAAGAAAACCACAGTAAGGAAGGAAAATCCTAATGTTTGGGCAAAAAGCTAGAGAATACTACCATTCAAAAGTGCGTATCTCACTAAAACAAGTCACATGCCAAAAAGATACACATTTTCTTGCAAATATATACTGATGACATTTGTAAAAAAATCAGGAAAGCTATTTCCCTATAGCTCTAAAATGTTTCCTTATTCTGGATGGAGGTTTACCTTCAAAATAATGAACTAATAAAGTCCACGTCTGACGACAAGTTTAACTCTAATTCCCTTGGAACCGATAGTCTGTACAAATATTAAAGGAATCAGAACCTTTAAAATTAATATTGTAGCAATAATGTTAACCTCTGCCTAATATCTACTTCATAATTACAGTAGCAGACACCACTTATGAGCTCCCATAAGCCAAACACTTTATAAGGCGCTTTTCATGCAAAAGCTCAATTAATAATCCAAACAACTCTCTAAGATAGTAACCTTCATCTTCCAGGAAAGGAAACAGACTTGGGTAAGTTAAACAACATGAACATAAAGCTAGGACTTAATAGAGTGAGATTTTTTTACTTCTAAATTCATCTTTTCTCTCTTAACTAGTATTTCATCAAAAGTTAGCTTCAACTAAACTATAAATGGTAAAACAACTGCAGGAAAGTAAGATGTATGTGATTCTCCCCAAAAGACAGGAAACAAAACTATAGTAAAGCTTTGTTACCTGCAGCAAGGCACAATGTCACTAGGAACCAGATTTGAGGTCAACATAACACCAAGAATTTTCAGCTCTCAATCAACATTTATCTCTCATATTAGAAGATTTCAAAGTCATTTCTGCAGATATTCTAGTGCTTTCAAATCTAGGATGCCCTTCTGAAGTGAGCTACAAGAAAACTACTAAGGCACAACCCCTTGGAAGCATTCATTCTTTTCTTTTCTAAGAGAATCTAATATGTGCTGGTGCAGTGCTGCCACCATGTGGAGCAGCCTCTGAAAAAGTGGAACAAAATCACTCCTCGAGAGCAGTAAAAGAAGGACTCATATCCATCACTGGAATAAGAGGATTTTTTTTTTTTTTGTATCTTTCGTTTTTGTTTTTTTCTTTTTTGAGATTTCTATGATGAAGCAGTGTTCAGATAATTCAGTCTTTATGTATTCAAAAATGTAAAACATTTTGAGAAAATGAAGCAGTTCTGTGTGTGTGTATGTGTGTGTGTGCATGGCACACATACACATTTAAATTCTTTTTTTTTTAATTTTTTTTGAGATGGAGTTTTGCTCTTGTCACCCAGGCTGGAGTGCAAAGGCGTGAGATCTCACCTCACTGCAACCTCCGCTTCCTGGGTTCAAGCGATATTCCCGCCTCAGCCTCCCAAGTAGCTGGGATTACAGGCATGCACCACCAGGCCTAGCTAATTTTGTATTTTTAGTAGAGATGGGGTTTTGCTATGTTGGTCAGGCTGGTTGTGAACTGCTGACCTCAGGTGATCCACCCACTGCGGCCTCCCAAACTGCTGGGATGACAGGCGTGAGCCACCACACCTGGCCTAAATTCTATGGTATACATTCATCCACAAAGGTAGTAACCAGCAATGGAGTTTGGGACTCAGAACTAGGTGGGGATCCTAGCTACACCACTACTAGCTGCATGACTTTAGGAAGAGTTCTTCAGTCTGAGTGCACATTTCTTGACCTGTAACACGGAAGAACCTCTGCTTCACAGGACAGATGTGATAACTAAGTGAAATATTATAAAGTAAAAGTATCTACCATTGTGCATGGCATAGAAGGCACTTAAATTTTTTTTTTTTTTTTTTTTTTGAGACGGAGTCTCGCTCTGTCGCCCGGGCTGGAGTGCTGTGGCCGGATCTCAGCTCACTGCAAGCTCCGCCTCCCGGGTTTACGCCATTCTCCTGCCTCAGCCTCCCGAGTAGCTGGGACTACAGACGCCTGCCACCTCGCCCGGCTAGCTTTTTGTATTTTTTAGTAGAGAGGGGGTTTCACCGTGTTAGCCAGGATGGTCTCGATCTCCTGACCTCGTGATCCGCCCGTCTCGGCCTCCCAAAGTGCTGGGATTACAGGTTTGAGCCACCGCGCCCGGCCCAGAAGGCACTTAAATTTAAGTGTTCTAATGACAGTTATAATACTTTAAGGTAATAAGTAGGACATACAGTTGAGATGAGAAGTATAAATTCAAAATAAAAAATAGGTATGTATCTACGTGTGCTGGCTACCTCTTAAGCCCAAGCTTTTCAGTTCTTCACTAAAACAAGAATGAAGAGCTCAAAAAATGATTTTAACATGGGTATGTGTAACAAGGCCAGGACAAGAGTAAGGCAAGTGAGGCACTCCAGGCACAAAATTTAAGGAGGCACTCTGTTCTCAGGCTTGTGAGGTACAGAGTTGGCACCTGAGAATGAGCGTCTTCTTAAATTTTACACTCCAGGCACCTCTCTAGGCTAAGTCAAACAATATCAGAAAAGTTCTGCTACTGAGTTCTGACAAAACAGCAAAGAGTTTCTATTTAGAGAGCAGTTGGTCCAGTAATTTACTATCTAATGCTGACACCCTGCTCTAGGAAAATCTATAAATAGATAACAAAACATGAGGTATTCCTGAAACTGTTTCTCAAAAATCTACCAAGTAGCTTTGAACTTTCTCTAAAAGTCTCCTCAAAGATATTTATGAAAATCTCCCCGTCACGTTTTGATTTGTTGTAGTAAAAAAAGGTTAAAAATTAAGAATATTATACAGTTTAATATAATGATATATTAAATTCAAATAGAGACTTGCTCATGTGTTGCCTGCTTAAATTTTATATAGCTAGGGGATGGGGAAAGAAAATAAGTAAAACAAGATTGGCATGTATTGATGACTAGTGAATCTAGTGATGATAAATGAATTCATTTTTATTCATTTATTTGTCCTAATTTTGAATGTTTGAAGAGTCCCATAATAAAAAACACAAATACATAAATAGCATACATATGCCACTTGATCTTATGAACTAGACGAAAACTAGCTCTCTCCTCTGCAATGTAAACTTTGACTAAATCGGACAAACCAACCTTGTTTCAGAATCATTTTATTCCTCTCAGTTTATCTGGATAAAGATCTCTAAGTGTGCTACTTACTGCTAAACATCCCTTAGGCCTTATCCCTGACCATCTAACTGTGCAGGTTCTGCATTAAAAAATTTACATTAGCCTAGAGATGCTGCCTCAAACTGGAGTTGCCTGTAAGTTAGAACTCATTTTCCCTTTGAGCCATTCCATATTCTTAGAACCACCATTTGGTAAGTTTCCACGGGGTACACGATATTCTGCCCACCTGGCTGATTGTTGCAGCACAAACACTTTTCATCTCATCTGTCCTCAGGTAGAGAATTATCGATAGTTGCTCAGAATAACAGTGAATCAAAAGCAATGCCAAAATCACAAGCTGCCAGCTAAACATTCTGTAAAGTAGATACTACTAACTTTAGAAAATATTTATTATTTTATATTTTTGAGACAGGCTTTGTCACTCAGGCTATAATGCAGTGGTGCAATC
>NW_012116588.1:315935-318661 GCF_000951035.1 Colobus angolensis palliatus | reverse complement strand
CTCAAAAAAAAAAAAAATTAGCTGAATGTGGTGGCATGTGCCTGCAGTCCTAGCTACTCAGGAGGCTGAGGTGGAAGGAGTGTTTGAACCCAGGAGTTCAAAGTCACAGTGGGCTATAACTGCACCACTGCACTCCAGCTTGGCCACAGAGCAAGATCCTGTCTGTAAAAAATAAATAAATAGATAAGCAATTTTAAAAAGGGAATATTCAAAGGCTATCTACTGATTCACTCTTAGTGTTATGCACCTTTCAGTAAACACTGCATTAGACCAAAAAGGTAGTACTTTAAAGAAAGTGGCTATTTTCCTCCATCTTCTTTGCAACAATATTTAATGACCCATCAAATATATTCAATTAGTACCCAATTCAAATGAGCTTTAGTTACTACTGGAGTCAAACATATCACTTGGGACTTGATCTCCTTCATTATACAAGCAAAGTTTAAAATGTCAATAAGGAAAAGAAAAGATTAAAAAACTTTAAGGTGTTAAGCTACATTCTGGCTGCTAAACATTTAGAACATAATCAAGTTGGCTAAAAATAATCTTGTCCTGAGGCTGAGGCAGGAGAATGGCGTGAACCCGGGAGGCGGAGCTTGCAGTGAGCCGAGATTGCGCCACTGTACTCTAGCCTGAGTGACAGAGTGAGACCCTGTCTCAAATAATAATAATAATCTTGTACTAGAAATTCCCCTATAGAGAAATGCATCATAATAATAAGGTAACAAAGATCATTTTCATTCAGTTTCTAGTCCCACACCACCAGAAAATATCACAAATATTGATCTGAAGAAAATAATCTTAAATATACATAAAGTTAAGGCCAAACCTCCTAAAGAAAATGATGAAAGTTTATGGGCAAATATGAGCATAGGTACAATACAAAGATTTGCTTTAAGGTCCCTGCATTTTAGTACTTAGTTCTCACCTCAAAAACACCTAGGATATGAAATATACAATCAGTGAGACACACAAAGTCATGTTTCCCATAGCTACCCCATAACCCAGTATTCCAAAGACAAGGTTCATATTAAACACGCTTTAACAAGGGACTTATTTTACATATTGCTCTCTTTATAAAAGCAGAAGCTTATTACCATTGGATTTGAATCTGCTATGAGATCCCGTAGAGAATCCAGAAATCCCTGATCTTCCACCATTTGGGCATTGATATCATGGAGTTTTGCCACGCAGACTGCTGCTGTTTTCCGAACATAGGGATCCTCATCCTTCAAGCACTTGCGGAGTGGCTCACAGAGATACTCTGTAATTTTGTCTACCCGGATGCACCCCATGGTTCTGACTGCCAAGGCTCGAATCAAAGGATTAGGATCTTCACAGTCCTGCAGAAAACAATCACCAACAACTGTAAGTATACATGGTGGCTAAAAGTAAACAGTCCAGTTTACATAAGCTGCAAAAGAATTACCTCATTAATTTAAGCTTCCACATACATTCTACACGAGCTCCAATCTTCCATGCTATTCCTTTCCTAAGTACAAATCTTAGCTGCCCTATTTAAGAGTTTAGGTGAGGAAGTCATTTAACTGTTTTAAATACAAAATGAGAAACAGCTCGGTAGGATTCATTCCAGTGCCAGGCAGAGGCTTAGGGAATTGGTACCATCCCACAGTCATTAGGATCTGCCCTAAAAACAGGAAAAGCTTTTGGGCTTGTATTCTGGCACAGAAAAAAAAAAAAAAAGGGAGAGGGAAACTGGAAAGACCGTGCCCTACTCCACAGTGAGTTCCTAAGCATCAAATAGAGAGAAAAGTGAGCTAGATTTCTGGGGCCTGCAGCCAAGAAAACAAAGGGGAACAGAGGAGCCGGTCTGGGCTTGAAATAAGTACCTGGAGTTATGCAGCAGAGAGGGCCCTCTGAGTTCTTGACTAACATACATTCTCTTTTACTAGCAAGTGCTTCCAAATATAGTAAATAGAATATGGAGAAAGAACACTCTTAAACTGCCCTACATCAAAAAATGTCTTTAAGCCCATATAAATCCATGCACAACTCTAACTTCCAAAAAATGTAAACTAAATTATTCCCAATGATATATTCCACCTATGAACCACCAATCACAGAGAACAAACTGTTATGTTCTAACTCTATAACGTAGCTAAACACAGGAAAAGAACAAAAAGTCCATGAGAAAGAAGAAGGTATACTGCATATTTTTCAAAACATTTTAAATGGAAGCTAATTTTAGAAATGCTATCTGATTTTGTTAAATGTACACTAAGTTCCAAACAGAGAAAACACAACTATTAAAAAAATATTAGGCTGGGGACAGTGGCTCATGCCTGTAATCCCAGCACTTTGAGAGGCCAAGGCGGGTGGATCGCCTGAGGTCAGGAGTTCAAGACCAGCCTGGCCAATACGGTGAAACCCCATCTCTACTAAAAATACAAAATTAGCCAGGTGTGGTGGCGCACGCCTGTAATCCCAGCTATTCGGGAGGATGAGGCAGGAGAAACACTTGAGCTTGGGAGGCAGAGGTTGCGGTGAGCTGAGATCATGCCATTGCACACCAGCCTGGGCAACAAGAATGAAATTCCATCACAAAAAAAATAAAATAAAATAAAAATTAATGGGAATGATCCCATTATTATTTTCTTTAAATCTATGATAGGGCCGAGACAGGCGGATCATGAGGTCAGGAGATCGAGACCATCCTGGCTAACATGGTGAAACCCCGTCTCTACTAAAAAAAATACAAAAAACTA
>NW_012116588.1:313878-315360 GCF_000951035.1 Colobus angolensis palliatus | reverse complement strand
AGTGAGACTCCGTATTGAAAAAAAAAAAAAGAATATGTATGGGGAGAGAGCTATCAGAGATATTGAGAATGGGGCATTTTGTTGGATATGGAGTAGTAACTTCAAAAATGACTGTAACCTGGGAGGCAGAGGTTGCAGCGAGCCAACATCGTGCCACTGCACTCCAGCCTTGGTGACAGAGTGAGACTCCGTATTGAAAAAAAAAAAAAAAAAATCAAATGGTGTAAGACCTATCAAATGAAACAAAAGTAGAAACTCCTGCAGTCTCCACTACTGCTGACTCATAAGCATAATTTCTACAAAGATAAAATAGGTAAAGCCGCCAGTTACTGATACTACAATGATATACCCAATCTTTGTCAACCTCAGAAGGTAAAACAGTGAGGTTTCACCAGGTTTTCTTCTACCCATCTGTCAAGGATGCACCAAGTCCCACTAACAGAAAGCTCAGCACATGGTTTGAATTTCCCTGGATGACACACACTGGTATATAGAATGCTTAAAACATGAACATTCCTAGTCATTGCCAACACTTCCCTACACTCCTTCCTTGTGAACAAAGGTTACTTATTTGCAATTCAGACTCTGTTCTTGAGGCCTTGGGAAAAGTTACCTTCACAAAGCTGTTCACGGCCATGATGGCCATGTCCGGCTGACTCTTGGCATAGTTCATCAAGTAGAGATACACAAGCTTCTTTAGTTCCAGATTGTCAGTCTGCATACAGTTCACTACGTCTGGAAAGAGAGAACTGAGAAGAGAAGGTAAAAGAGAAAAGGAAAGTAAGCAGGTGTTGGTGCCAAGCTGTTGGACAGAATATGAATAGCCTTAACTAACAGAGTGATTTGATGCCAAGAACAAATGTCCCCACAGCGGTAACTGTCACAGAAATGAATTATTTTTTTTTTTTTTTTTTGTTGAGACGGAGTCTCACTCTGTCGCCCAGGCTGGAGTGCAGTGGCCAGATCTCAGCTCACGCAAGGCTCCGCCTCCCGAGTTTACGCCATTCTCCTGCCTCAGCCTCCCAAGTAGCTGGGACTACAGGCGCCCGCCACCTCACCCGGCTAGTTTTTTGTATTTTTAGTAGATACGGGGTTTCACCGTGTTAGCCAGGATGGTCTCGATCTCCTGACCTCGTGATCCGCCCGTCTCGGCCTCCCAAAGTGCTGGGATTACAGGCTTGAGCCACCGCGCCCGGCCACAGAAATGAATTATTAAAGAAACTGGCTGGGCGCGCGGGCTCACACTTATAATCTCAGCACTTTGGGAGGCCAAGGCAGGTGGATCACCTGAGGTCGGGAGTTTGAGACCAGCCTGATCAACATGGAGAAACCCCGTCTCTACTAAAAATACAAAAAATTAGCCAGGCATGATGCTGCATGCCTGTAATCCCAGCTACTCAGGAAGCTGAGACAGAAGAATCGCTTGAACCTGGGAGGCAGAGGTTGTGGCGAACTGAGATCGTGCCATTGCACTCCAGCCTG
>NW_012116588.1:305741-313452 GCF_000951035.1 Colobus angolensis palliatus | reverse complement strand
AAAAGAAAAGAAAAGAAACTATAGGCCAGGCATGGTGGCTCATGTCTGTAATCTCAGCACTTTGGGAGGCTGTAAGGATCACTTGAGAGCAGGTGTTCAAGGCTAGCCTGGACAACATGGCGAGATCCTGTCTCTACAAAAAATTTTTTAAAAAAGCTGGGTATGGTGGTGCACACCTGCAGTCTTAGCTACTCAGGAGGCTGAAGCAGGTGGATCACTTGAGCCCAGAAGGTTGAGACTGCAGTGCGCCATGATCACATAACTGCACTCCAGCCTGGATGATAGAGTGAGACCTTGTCCCCAACCAAAAAAAAAATAAGAAAAAAATTGTAGTGCTGTTCTCAACAAGGTCTCTATATAGTTTTAGAATAAGTTTTTTATTATGAAAAATGTTAATCTGAGTGCTGGGATTACATGCATAAGCCACTGTGCCCAGCTTCATCTATAATATTTTAATGCATATCTTAAGAATCCTTTCTTTTCTTTTTCTTTTTGAGACAGTCTCACTCTGTCGCATAGGCTGGAGTGCAGTGGCACGATCTTTGCTTGCTGCAACCTCTGCCTCCCAGGTTCAAGTGATTCTAATGCATCAGCCTCCTGAGTAGCTGAGATTACAGGTGTGCGCCACCATGCCCAGCTAATTTTTGTATTTTTAGTAGAGAGGGGTTTTCACCATGTTAGCCAGGCTAGTCCCAAACTCCTGACCTCAGGTGATCCATCCACCTCAGCCTCCCAAAGTGCTGTGATTACAGATGTGAGCCACCACGCCCAGCCAAGTGTCTTTTTTTTTTTCCCCTACCTTTATTACATCCAAAACAAAACAAAAACAAAAACAAAAAAGCCAGGCCCAGTGGCTCACATCTTTAATCCAAGCACTCTGGGAGGCCGTGGTGGGAGGACTGCTTGAGCCTAGGAGTGTGAGATCAGCCTGGGCAACACAATAAAATAATAACAATAATTATTTTAAAATATTTATTTTATGTACAAAAAGGTAACATGGTTTCTCTCATTGGGTGGGTGCCTTAGATAATCCATTTATGGAAGATCACTTAGTCCAACTTAATGAAATCTATATCCTTCACGTACTGATGGAAACACTGGTGGCATATAACAAGGCTGAATTTCCAGATCAGACTGTGCCCAGTTTCAGCATACACGACAATAGCAAGAACCCTGGCTGACTTTTCGTGGGTGGCTCTAGTAGAGCTGCTGATGAATCATCTTGCTTTCAGGAGTGCGAGAGGGCAAAAGGAATAATTCTTCATATCAACCTAGTACTGTTTCAAAGCACTTCAGTTACACTTTTTAATGTTCATATTCTTCCATTCTTGACCAGTGGGAACTTAGCTCCCAAATCCTTGTGGTATGACCTGGTATTTTCCATACTTTCCTTTATGACAAGATGCTCCATCCAGGCTCATTTTGTACATTTCTAACCCCAGACCTAGAATCAGTCATCCTCCAAGATGTCCTGATTCCCTTTTGGTGAAATTATTTTTTTAACATTACATACTCAGACAAATGAAAATTTGAGAGTAATCAAATATAAAAGGAGTTTATACCTTTCCCAAGTTCTAGTTATTTCATGATTTACCATTCTCCTATAAGCCACAGGAAATAAATTTAAAGGAACACCATTAGCTTGGAAGGGTTGAACTTGTCAGATTCTAAAGTGTAAGCTGTATCTTTAAAATATAGGATAAATACAACTTTACGGGAAGTTAGCAATTAATCTTCCCCACAATGCTTTATCAAAGTACCTTATAAATGTTTAATACTGCTAAATATCTTGCTACTAGCGTAAAAGAAAGAAAAAACAAATGTAGGTATATTTCCACAAGGAAAGTAAGGGGAAAAAAGGGAATGAAATAGCTGGTCACATGGTATACATCCCATATACACAAAAGGGTACAGAAGTAGAAATTATTCACAGAAAGGAAGCTGGACTCAGGTCAAAGAATCCACCATATCTCCAGTGAACCAGTAACTTCTGTCCTAAAAAGCAAACTATTTGTTTCACTTGTATGCATGGTACCTACCGTAGTTTCATGCACATGTAGATAATTTAGTAAATACTAAGAACCACTCTCCAAAAATGTGTTTTCTATTTCCTAGACTAGCTCATGCACAAAACCACCATAACCAGTAAATAAATGTGAAACATTAACCAATAATAAATTTAAGATCCTAAATAGTTTAATTCTAGCAATCTATACAAGGTCAAGAAGACTTAACAGCCAAAGATCAAGCAAGAAGCAAAAAGTGTTAAGTGCCAACCTATAAACTGGAAACCTGAACTTTCCAATATGGCGACCACCAGTTACATGAGGCTACTGAACACAATGTGGTGAGTGTGAACTGAGATGTGATGTAAATGTAAAACACACACTGGATTTTGAAAATTTAGTATGAAAAATAAAATGCAAAATATCCCATTAATAATTTTTATGTTGATTACATGCTGAAAGGATATTTTAGATATACTGAGTCAAATAAAATGTATTACTAAAATTAATTCATCTGTTTCTTTTCACTTTTTCAAAATGGCTATTAAAAAATTTAAAATTACATATGTGGTTCACACTGTATTTCTACTGGACAGTGCTGCACTTGAGGTTACTTGCAGGGAAGGCTGAAATATCACAGTCTACAAATAGCTAATCTCCATTTTATTTCTTTGCACTATCTTTCTAGGCACAGCTCATATTTCATCTCCAAGAAGGGTTCTTCAACTATTCCTGTTAACCTGGATCTCTCTTTGGTAGAACTCATATTGCCTTTAAAATATATATTTTGGTGCCTAATTATATAAATACGTTTTATTTTTCCCTAATTTTTTAAGTTCTGGGTCTCATCAACTAGACAGTAAGTGTCATGAAGGCAAAGAGACATCCACTAACCTTTCTTTTGAATAATGATAAGTGGTATAGTGCTAGGTACATAATAAAATTATCAGCAATAGCAGGCATACAAAAAAAAAAAAATCAAGAGTTTTAACTTTTCTGCAGGACACAGAAATAAGCTTGGCAAAACCACAGCAGCCCCTGTACAGAGTTATGACAATTTTTCTGGAGTTTGAGACCTGCCTACCAACATGGAGAAACCCCATCTCTACCAAAAATACAAAATTAGCCAGGCGTGGTGGCGCATGCCTGTAATCTCAGCTACTCGGGAGGCAGAGGCAGGATAATGGCTTGAACCCAGGAGGCAGAGGTTGTAGTGAGCCAAGATCACGCCACTGCACTGCAGCCTGGGCAACAAGAATGAAACTCCGTCCCCCCCCCCAAAAAAAAGAGTTATGACAATTTTTACCATTCGTTTGTACTGATGCTTTCAATCCAGATTTATTCTTTGGCAAAAACAGCCCTTCAGTGACTAGACAGATCACGGATAGGCAACTACCACCTGTGGGCTAAATCTAGCCCAATGCTGGATTTTTGTACAATTCATGAGCTAAAAGTGGTTTTTATAGATGAACTAAGTGTTCATCTATATGAATCTTGGCCAGGCATGGTGGCTCATGCTTGTAATCCTAACACTTTGGGCGGCCAAGGCAGGTGGATCACTTGGTGTCAGCCAGGAGTGATGGTAGGCACCTATACAGTACCAGCTACTCAGGAGGCTGAGGCAGGAGAATCGCTTGAACCCAGGAGGAAAGGCTGCAGTGGGCCGAGATTGTGCCACTGCACTCCAGCCTGAGCGATGGAGCAAGACTCCATCTCAAAACAATAAATAAATAAAACAAATCCGATGATGAAAAATACTATGAATCCTAATTAAGCAAAATGTTATCATCCCCCAAAAAGAATCTCACTTAATAGTAGACTTGTGGTACAGAACATTATACTTAACTATTATTTTACTTCGAATATCCTCAATAAAAAATTTGTGGAAATTTGTCGTCTCTCTTGTTATGTAAGTACCTACCTAACAAACTCAGTTTTGCCTCTTTGCCTGCTAAGCAAAGAGTACTTTCTATGCCAGCCTGATGTACTTACTATTTTGTCCTTTACAAAAAAGTTTGCCAACTCCTTAGACAGATGGTCACAGGACAGCAATTTAAAAACCAAATGTGCTTTATGTGCTAACAAACAAAAGAAAAATAGCAAAAATTCACCTCAGAAGAGCAGCAACTGGATCAAGAGAAGATACAGAGTCATTTCCTACACTGCCATTTCTATCTGGGCTCCCTGTCTGGCTAGGGAAGCAGCCCTTACCTTTTCGGTCTCAGGATCCCCTTATACTCTTAAAAATTCCCGAGATCCCAAAAAGTTTTTGTTCGTGTAGGTTATATACCTATTGATATTTTACCATGTCAGGAATTAAAACTGAGAAATTTTTTTTAAATTAATGCATTAAAATAAGAATAAACCCATTTCATAACATTTTCAAGGTAAAATGTACTGTTTTTAAATTAATGAGATGGTAACACTGCTTTTTTTTTTTGCAACTCTCTTTAATATCTACTTTAAATAAAAACGGCTTTCTCATATGTTCCTGCATTCAACCTTTTGTAGAATGTTGTTTTGAAATATAAGAAGAAAATCCAACTTCATACATGTATAAAACTTGGAAAAGGAAATAATATTTTAATAGCTTTTTCATATAACTAGATATTCCTTATTTTCTTTCTCTTTTTTTTGTTATAACTAGAAATTCTTGATGTTACACTGAAGCTAGACAAGCTGGGCACAGTGGCTCACACCTGTAATCCCAGCACTTTTGTGAGGCCAAAGCAGGTAGATCATGTGAGGTCAGGAGTTCGAGACCAGCCTGGACAACATGGTGAAACCTCGTCTCTACTAAAAATATAAAAATAAGCCAGGTGGTAGTGGTTGCACACCTGTAATCCCAGCTACTGGGGAGGCTGAGGCAGGAGAACCACTTGAGCCTGGGAGGCAAAAGTTGCAGTGAGCCGAGTTCACGTAACTGTACTCCAGTCTGGGTGACAGAGTAACACCCTGTCTCAAAAATAAATAAATAAATAAATAAATAAAACTAGACAAATGGTGGTTTTCCTCCTTTTGAGTCCACACACTGTAGTTTCTTAAAAGTTAGTTGCAATATAGAATCTGAAACCATATCAATAAGTTTTTTGTACTTGATTGTATTAAAATCCATTCATTTCATTTACATTCTATTTTGTTTTTCTTGTTTTTTTGTTTTTTTGAGACAGAGTCTTACTCTGCTGCCCAGGCTGGAGTGCAGTGGTGCAGTCCCGGCTGGCTCACTGCAACCTCTGCCTCCTGTGTTCAAGCGATTCTACTGCCTCAGCCTCTAGAGTAGATGGGATTACAGGCACGTGCCACCACCATGCCTGGCTTTTTTGTATTTTTTTAGTACAGACAGAATTTCATCATGTTGGCCAGTCTGGTCTCGAATTCCTGACCTCAAGTGATCCACCTGCCTTGGCCTCCCAAAGTACTGGGATTACAACCGTGAGCCACCACGCCTGGCTTACACTGTATTTTGAATAGATCTTTTATCTGTGCATAATTTTGTGATATACATAGGCTCTGGTCATTTGGAAAAATATTGGTTCACTGAGTTATGCTGACACATTTCATTATAAAACGTTAAATAATCACAACCATTAATTTCACCACCAATCTCCTCAGAAAAGTCTTTAAGCATTAGGAAACTGTCAAGCTTATGATGGGAGATACAGGTTTTCCAAAATTCTAATTTTTACTTTAAAACCTGAAATGTATCTATTGTCAATTTTTTTCCCTTGAAGTAACAGGTTCACTTTGTTCATTTTTGATAAAATATCTTCCAAATACCAAAGTCTGATTAAATATAGTTTGTCTCTCAATTATTCTTTCACATAAAAATGGTGTTTGCAATTCAAACAACTGCACAAGGGCTTTTTTTCAAGTCGACCATAACACTGCTATGCAGCAGAAGAGCTTTACGGGTAATTCCTATTTCATCAAACAGAATATTAAAAAGGTTCAAGTTTTAATAAAACAAATTTTTACTGCTCATGAAGGACATTCCTAAGTGAAACTGCTCTTTTTTAGCACATGGTGGTAAGGAATACGATGACTACCATTATGGTTGGCACCACTGCCTTGATTCATGCTGAGGCACCAGCAGTTTTACCCACCACTGCTTTGCACCATCACTGTAAACATCAAAATAGTGAAAAAGGCAAGTAACATCTAAGAATTATTATGAAAACACCTTTGACCTCACGGACCCCCTGAAAGGATCCTAGGATAATCCTCAGGGGCCTGCATATAATCCTTACTTATTTCCAAATGGTCTTAATTACAGAAATAAGAAATAAGACCACATGGATTTGGTTAACATTGATTTTCATCTTGAATTCAGCAATTGAATGTACAGTTGTAAAGCTGAAGGCAGTGGCTTGAGCCAATTAAAGATCATGTGAACTTATGCTTCTCAGTATACTTTTACCATCTTCTAAAACTACCTCAGCCAAAACATTTGCAACTGTGCCAGCTCTCAGGAGGTGTTATGCTAGATGTGAATGCAAAAAAATCAAACTCGTTTCACTGTTCTAACACAAACACACACACACCCCAAAACAAAAAAAAAACCCACTTAAGTAGAGCATTAATACAAAAGCGACTGTACTTCCTGATGATGTTTTTAGTAGGACAAACCCATTCTTAGAGGTTCCATGATTATGATAGTTTTAAAGGAAAAGCAGTAAAGGCCATAAGATGGGGTATGGACCTCTAAAGTGATAAATAGTGATGACTCTTACCTAACATCCTTCCCCACAGTCATAGCAGCAATCACTTTCTTCACAGCCTCCTTTCTCTTTTCTTTCTTTTCATTGTTGAGCTCAGCTTTTAGTTCAAATATTTCTCCTGCAAGAGATGAGAACAAACTGGTGAGGTCCCAGGACCACAGATTTAGAGCAGAATACTGCACTATATAATAACCAATACCAGGATAGCAGAGCAGCAACTGAAATAAGATTTTAAAATTATAGAATACGTAAAATTCAAAGCCCTAGACTATTATCTGACTCACTGATAAGGAAGTCATCAGTAAGTTTTAAAAACCTTTTAAATTATGGCCAGAGAGGAAGGTGCAATCCAGATCTTTAAGAACCACAGGAGTGGGAAAAAGTAAATCTCATTATATCTAGCTACAGTGGGGAGATAACAGTATATGAAGGATGATCTTCCATCAGAATGTTAAAGTCTGGAGAAGAACATAAATGTAGGTAGGGAGCAGGCATGTATTATCTCATTTACCCATGCTCGGCTTTACAGATTAAGAAATGAGGCTCAAAGTTCACAGAGTGAGTGACAAACTTGGGCTAGCACTGTGTCTCCTGACTCTTGAATTCAAAGCTTCTCAACCCTGGCCACACACTCATATTACCTGAGAAATACTAAATATAACAAAGTACAGGCTCCACTCTGGGCCAAATAAATCATAATGTCAAGGAGAACTCATATTTATACCTTTAAGAACTCCACCAAGTGACTCTAATGCACATCCAATGTTGAGAATCACTATTTTAATCAGTACTTTAATAAATTAAGTGGGCTTTAAGGTCCTTCCTATTCAATCAAACAAGAATAATCTTGAGGCCGGGCGCGGTGGCTCAAGCCTGTAATCCCAGCACTTTGGGAGGCCGAGATGGGCGGATCATGAGGTCAGGAGATCAAGACCATCCTGGCTAACACGGTGAAACCCCGTCTCTACTAAAAAATACAAAAAACTA
>NW_012116588.1:291296-305676 GCF_000951035.1 Colobus angolensis palliatus | reverse complement strand
AATGGCGTGAACCCGGGAGGCAGAGCTTGCAGTGAGCTGAGATCCGGCCACTGCACTCCAGCCTGGGCGACAGAGCAAGACTCCGTCTCAAAAAAAAGAATAATCTTGAAACCAAGAATGGTATACCATGGAGTCAATTCCAAACGTACAATCTTGAATGACTGCTTAGGCTCCGCACTGTAAAATGTCAGGGATTGTAACCACTATTTTAAGGCCTGGTCTCCAGGCTCACTTATCTTCAAGATGCTGGACCCAAAATAAAAAAGAAAGTAACAACCCTAATATTGTTTAAAAGAAATGGAAAAAAACCACTAAACCCATGAAAAAGAGGTTGACTACTCACACCTCAACTTTCCATCTACATCCTCCAGCTCATCTACCATGCCTCAAAGACTTTCCTCCACCTTCAAGACTGTTCCTGTCGTTCCTTTCAACCAGATTTCATTCACCAGCACAGAAACAGTGGGGACAGTCTCTGCTTTCAGAGGTTGCTACTGCCACCTCAGTGGCCCCGGAGCGGGGAGTGCCCAGGGGTCCTTCGCCCCCGCCCATGGCCCCCGCAAGGGGGCTTCGCCGCCACCCGTGTCTGAGCTGGACTGTGTGGGCGCCACGCTCCTCCGAAAGGCGCACGAGACAGCCTTCTTCCCCTGGTTCCGCAATGGCCTCCTGGCATCGGGCATCGGTCATCGGGGTTATCTCCTTCATGTAGAGTGACATGGATGGCGAAGCAGCATATGGCTTCTTCCTGCTGGGCCGCCTGTGCGTGGTGTGGAGCAGCGTCTCACACGCGGTGGGCCTGGCGGCGCTACGGGGACCCATGCAGCTGACGCTGGGGGGACGCAGCTGCAGGCGCCGTGCTTGCCGCCAGCCAGCTCTAGGTGTGCGCCGTGGGCTTCTACATGCGGCAGCTGGAGCTGGACGTGGAGCTGGTGCCCGAGGACGACGGGGCGGTCTCCGCGAAAGGCCCTGATGAGGCGGGCCGACTGCCACCAGAGTGAGCGACATGGCCGCGGGCCCTGGCAGGCTCTGGATGACGGCGCCTGAGGACTGCGACATTAAAACCTGACCTCCCCTCCTCCAAAAAAAAAAAAAAGAAAGAAAGAAAGAAAAGAAATAGTGGGGACAGAACACTACGTGATTTGCCTGAAACCCTTATGTGGAAAGGAAGAAATTAGTAAGACATAAGTAGAACACTTTTTCGTTTCAATATTCATGGCCAATAAGGCAAAAAAATTGTTCCAAAATTTCTATTTAATCAACTGCTACAAAAGTAGCATAGCAAGAAAAGCTGGGCCCTTTAAAGAGTCATTCTTCATAGGACTCTTCACCACATCCCAGCCTGCCAAATCCAGCTCTTAGTTCCTCTCTCATTCACTTCCGGGAACAGTATTGGACAAACGGCAGGGTTTCAGAAAGTCTGAATTGTGAACAGCAGCAGGTGTTATAGAATCAAAGCAGAATGTAACAGAAATTATTCCAATTCCAAAAGCATAAATTTAGGAATATGTTTCAGTGGCAGTTCTGGCGAGTGTTGCAGGAAGCACAGGGAACACAATCTATCAATTTTTTAAAAGTATGATGTTTATCAGCAGTGATTCAATCTGCAGTCTCAAACTTTTACAAATGCCTGAATTAAAAAAAGGTCACCAGACCTTTTCAAGAGTAGGTTTGAAGACTTAGGAGAGTTTTAAAATTGTAACTATTTAATTGTAATTATATCCCTTTATATAATTATAGACATTTTGTTCATCAAAGCATACAAAATGCTAACAGAAGAAATAAACATATTTCCAAAAGAAAATCAGAAAAAGCTGAGAATGAATGACAAGTGGCTAATGGTTTTTGTGAGGCATAAGTAATAAAAATAAGGAGGAAGAAGTTGGGCAGGACCAAAGAGGGGTACTAAAAGAGGGAAAGTCATATATTCTACAACTTTATTAAACTCCTATCTTTTCTCTCTCTTCCTCCCCCCGATCAAACCTACCAAGCACTGTTAGCAGCTAGCAGTAGTTCTCAATCATGGCTACACATTAAAACAATCTGGGGAGCTTTCTTTTTAATTTTTGTTTTCTTTTGAGACAGGGTCTCTCTCTGTTGCCCAGGCCAGGGTACAGTGGCACAGTCACAGTTCACTGCAGCCTCAACCTCCTAAGCTCAAGTGATCCTCCCATCTCAGCCTCCCAAATAGCTGGGACTACAGGTGTGCACCACCATACAGGGCTAATTTTTTAATTTTTTTCATAGAGATAGGGTCTTACCATGTTGCCCAGGCTGGTCTCAAACTCCTGCACTCAAACAATCCTCCTGTCTTGGCCTCCCAACATACTGGGATTACAGGCATGAGCCACCATGCCTGGCCACGTGGAGAACCTTTAAAATCCCCACACCCAGACCATATCCAGGACAAATGAAATCAGGCTGAGGTTGAGACCCAGGCATCAATATTATTTCAAAGTTCCCTGCCTGAGCAATTCTAATGTGTTGCCAAGATTGAAAGCTACAGAAAACAAGCTGATGTAATTAAGCAACTCACTGCAACAAGAGAAAAAGAAAAATGGTAACTGGTGTCATGTCTGGAATACTTTGGTAAATATAAGGACTCCTGAATACAAAAGCACAGAATTCTGATCCTAAGCAACAAATAAAGCAAGCTAAGCTACAGGCACAATAAGCTGAGATGGGCTAAAATGTTTGTCTTTGATGGGAAGACCCTCCACATTTCTAGAAATGATCTATTTAGGAACAATTTTACAAAAGATGAAAGGTTAGACTTTCCCCAGAAGAATCCTTTGTTCCTAGACCCAAACACATACGTAAAAACAAGCATTATATTACTGATAACAAAGATGATGAGACTAGTAAGTTCAAAGCCCCTCAAGTAATTCAGTCTATGACCTAAAAATCATAGATGGCTCTGGAGATTTCCTGTTTTAAATACACATCTAGACGAAGAACAAGGTAGATGTATATGGACGGATATGAAAATAACCCATTTCTATTTATTGTTTTGCAAGATTGCGTTTTCATTAAAGATAAAAAATTTTTAAATTATATGTATTAATATATACACTTACATGCATGGAAAAAGACTTGAGGATATATACCAAGTTCCCTTGGGAACTGGAACAGGGAGAACTTTCATTTTTACCTTTTACATACACGTCTGTATTGCTTTAATTGTATTCTTTGTTATAAAATGTTTATGTCCAAGTAAAAATTATTTAATAACAGAGAAAAAGTATGCTGCTTATTTTGTCCTCCTCACACTTAACCAATCTTCAATGGATCAGTATTGATCTCAAACAGAAAAGAGGAGTCTCTTTCACTAAACAGAACCTTCAAGTCAAAATAATGTGCATCACAGCCCTATCTTTGAAAACCTACTCTTTAACAACTTGCTTGAATACATTCATCTGTAGAAGTAGCAGATGTAGTATGTCTGAAGGAAGAGGTCAGGAACATTCTGCTTGGGGCAATCTTACACTACAACTTTTGAAAATTTTCAAAGATTTGATTGTATTCTCATACTTACCTTTTTTATTGGTTGTGAAATACTTGGAGTCAGTCATGACTTTGGATCTTTAATATGCACCTATAGCAAGAGAAAAGAATTCCTTCATTCAGGTTACAGATATCTAACAAGACATCCAATTAATTTTACAAACATCCAATTAATTTTAGGAACACTTATATTTAAGAATTTCTAAAAATGAGTATCATCTTCCTTTATCACCACCGTTGATGGTTCAAGGGATGCAGAGAAAACTAAGAATGTAACTCCTCAAGTTGCTAATAGGGGCAAAAATCTAAAGGCCAAATGTAATCGGGTAAAAATATGAACCTATTATGGCTTTGTGATTTTATCCACAGTAAATCCTCAAAGCTTTCAAGAGCTAAAGCTGGACCTTTTTATAAATATATCTGCAATTACTTTCCATTCAGGAAAATCTGGTAAATTCCTTGCCTCAAGCTGGAACCACTCCAAAGCATATATTCTGAAGCAGTGTAAGGTCAAAAGAAAAAACAATTTTGCCGATCTATTACATGAAACTTTCAATAAAAAGAATCTCAGAAAAAAAAAATTCAAAATTAGTAGGACAATATTCTTTCACAGCAAACATCTAGAGAGGCAACCATGACTTACACGTGGAATTTTTTTTTTCAGTTTTAGTTTTGTGGGTATGTAGTAGGTGCATATATTTGTAGGGTACATGAGATATTTTGGTAACAGAAAGACAACCTCAACCTTAACTCTTCCATCCCAATTTCCAGAAGAAGTAATCCAGATGACAAATGGCCCCACTAACAAAAACGGCACAGTCTGGTCACATTTTTACTAAATAATAATACCACATTTTCTGATTTGAGAAACTATAAGACTTTGTCCAATGTACCTGACTTCTTTAAATATATTAAAATTTGGGGCCGGGCACAGTAGCTCAGGCCTGTAATCCCAGACTTTGGGAGGCCGAGGCGGGTGGATCACTTGAGGTCAGGAGTTCAAGACCAGCCTGGCCAACATGGTGAAACCCTGTCTCTGCTAAAAATGCAAAAATTAATCGGGTGTGGTGGCACATCCTGTAATCCCAGCTACTTGGGAGGCTGAGACAGGAGAATCGCTTGGACCTGGAAGATGGAGGTTGCAGTGAGCCAAGATCATGCCACTGCACTCCAGCCTGGGCAACAGAGCAAAACTCCATCTCAAATAAATAAATAAATAGAAATTTAGGCCAGGTGCAGTGGCTCATGCTATAATCCCAACACTTTGGGAAGCCAAGATAGGTGAATTGCTTGGGTGCACGAGTTTGCAACCAAGCTGGGCAACATGATAAAACCCCATCTCTACTAAAAATACAAGAATTAGTCAGGCATGGTGGCATGTACCTGTTAGTCCCAGCTACTTGGGAGGCTGAGGTGGGTGGATCGCTTGAGCCTAGGAGGTCAAGGCTACGGGGAGCTATGATCTCACCACTGCACTCCAGCCTCCATGACAGAGTGAGACCCTGTCTCAAGGGGAAAAAATATATAAATATATATATGTTTTTAATAACATTCCTTCTGTACTCAAAAATGAGTATCTTTGTCCTTATTATCATCACTAATAATACTTATTACCAACTTCAGGACAAGACATCCTGGCACCTGCTCATTATTATCAGGTCAATATGACATAATATATTTGGCAAACAATAGCAAATATGTATCTAGGAGAAAAGACCTAAGCAGCAAATAAATCAATGTAATTAAAGGAAAGAAAAAAGAGCCAGATAAACATAAAATAATGAAAAACTTCTGGTTCAAATCTGATCTCAACAATGTGCTACTTGTATAGTTTAATGGAAATTAGACTCATCTGCTCTCTTTCCAACCAGCTAATTACTATCTATAGTCTTGATCCCAATAGCTCTTTAGATTGTACCAGAAATTCACAGAATGATCTTGTTAAAAGAAGCGAGCTAGGACTCAAATATCATTATAGAATATAGAAATTTCTCCTTTAATACTTGTTATAATTAAAAATTATACTGAGGCTTGCCTTATGCAATGTTTTCACAATGCCTTTCTAGCAAAAATTCAAAGAATGTTATAATAATTTAATCCATTCATAATGTAAACTAAATGTGAAGTGGGCAAATGAAGAAAGGAATTCTTCACATAAAAGACCTGGAATAAATCTGAAGTTATCTATGAATTTATATATACAAACAGAAAAACCAATAAACAGAAATGATTACTTGAGCCTCAAAGAAGGACTATAGCTCAAATCCATTACAATCTGTCTAGGATGTTTACTATGCTATGTTATGTCCTTTAAAACTTGTTTAAGATTTTAAAACAAAACCTCCTTAGAATTTGTCACCCAATTTCTTTGAAAAGGCTCTTATACACACACACATTAAATTTTTTTTGGCCAGGCACGATGGCTCACGCCTGTAATCCCAAAACTTTGGGAGGATGAGGTGTGTAGATAGTTTGAGCTCAAGAGTTCGAGACCAGCCTGGGGAACATGGTGAAACCCCATCTCTAATAAAAATACAAAAATTAGCCAGGCATAGTGGCACATGCCTGTAGTCCCAGCTGGGACTCACTGCAACATCCGCCTTCTGGACTGAACTGATCCTCCTGCCTCAGCCTCCCAAGTAGCTGAGACTACATGTTGGGATCACCGTACCCAGCCCATTAAAATCTGTTTGTTTTTTGTTTTTTTTTTGTGAGACAAAGTCTCACTGTGGCCCAGGCTCCAGTGCAGTGGTTTGATCTGGGCTCACTGCAACCTCTGCCTCCCAGGTTCAAGCGATTCTCCTGCCTTAGCCTTCAGCGTAGCGGGGACTACAGGCACCCACTACCATGCCCGGCTAATTTTTGTATTTTAGTAGAGATGGGGTTTTCCTTGTTAGCCAGGCTCGTCTGGAACTCCTGACATCAAGTGATCCATCAACCTCGGCCTCCCAAAGTGCTCGGATTACAGGCATGAGTAAATTCTTTACAGGAATTTTCACTACATTCTATTGAACAATAAATTAACCTAAGTCTTAAGTCATGCCTTTAACAGCTCACATATTTCATTATCTCCCCTAACAATTTCAATGTCAAGGAATATATTACTGTCCTGTTCATTGTGAGCATTAAGTGTTCTCATCTTAACTAGAAAATAATGCACCCACCCACAAAATTTCAGGGAAGAGAGGAGGGTCAGGGAAGAGAGAGAGTATTTTTAGAAGCCCATAACATAGATTCTAAATTAAGAGTCCCTGCTGCTCTAAAGAGAAGGGATATCCCTCTAGTAACCAACACTATTGTAAACACTATAGTAACAAAATATTCCCTATCCATATTGGCAGAGAAACATGGTGCCAAGCTGGTTCTTGCCTTAAGCCAAAAGAAACTCCAAGAAAAATGAAAACAGTCTAAATAAAAACAAATAGAAGACGTGATTGTTGCACAACACTGGCAGTGTACTAAATTCCACTGAACTGTATGTCTTAAGCTGGTTCATTTTATGGTACGTGAATTTCACCTCAAAAAAAAAAAATCACATATATATGATTAAGTGTATCTCTCATATAGTGAGTTCTTACCTCATATGAGAGACACATTTAATCACATGCTAGATATGGACATAGCCACAGTTTCCAAAATACAGGATGGCAAAAACTGACATCTTCATTAGAAGTAACAGAAAAAGTAAACAAAATGGAGCTCAAGGAAAAACAAAAAAAAACAAAAAAACTCAAATATTGCTGAAGTGCCTCAAAAATCAAGCTGCTCCTTTGGGAGAGAAAATGTTCCTTCAGAAGAGCCAGAGAAATAAGCAAAGCCATGATGGAATTTGAACTCACACTACCTTTCTACCGGATCAAACCAGACAAGTCACTGCTGTTCTGAGGATTTATGGTATGGCCTAAGGCCATTGTTAAACAACAAAGCTGCCAGAGTCAAAGCACATAATCACTCTTACTTGCCCTGACCACAGTGTGATGTCACTGCATTTCGGAGTAGGCCTCCCTGCACAGGATTATATATCCAGATTTAACATAACCTAGTTTCTACGAAATATAGGTTGTCAAAGTCCCTCTTCTCCTATACCTCCCTCCAGTTCCCTAAAAGAGAAATTGAGTAGCAAAATAAGATTAATACCTTGGGTAGAATAACGTCAAAAAAAATTAATAGGATCTTAATTCAAATGGCTCTCTGGGAAGCTAAATTAGTTCGTGAAGTCCCTAAACTCTTCTTTTCACAAAGTTGGACTTTACAAAGCTCAGTGCTTATAGTAAAAAACAGAACAGAGTTAACCAAATTATAAAGCAGAAATGTCATTCCAGTAATCTTTTATTGTAAGGGTGAGAGGTGCCAAATTCATTTCTAATCAAATATTCAGTAATAATGCAAAGACAATAGCATCATCAGGTATTATTTTGCTCATAAGAAATTATGACACAAAAGCTAAAATCACCGGTGCTTTCTACTTAGACTACAAAGTAGCTTCTTAATATTATATAGAAGCAAAGGAGTTCAAAAGTTTTACATCTAATTCTTAACCAAAATAACTTTAAACTCTGGAAAACTTAAGCCTGGAAGGAAAGAAAGGACAAGAGAAAGGAGAACGTGCCCTATTTAATATATTCCTTGCTCAGCTTGGTTCAGACCTGTGCCTAAAAAGTTAGTACTTCAAAATATGGATCTTTCAAGGACAGAAAGAATGAAAGAACTGGACTTCCTTGAGTTTCTTCATATACAGTCAGAATATTAGATTTATATTGATTTTACCACCCAGCTGTTAGTGAGGATGCTTGCATTATACATCATCCTTTCTGCTTCCTTGAAAGTTTCAAGGGTTAAGATACCTGCAAACAGTTCTCACCTTACCAGCACGCTTAGTCATCACTGGAATGTGTTACACGTTTTCTTATAGAGCTGCACCTCCTTCATCTGCTACTTTCTATTATTACTTTGTAAGTGTACCCTGAGGCTAAGCAATTCAAGTATACAAGGAAGGTAATTAATAATTTAAATTGATTCTCATTGAGACCACCTTCTTTCTTAGTCATTCTGCCTTTGTAAACTTAATGCATTTTCTTTTAAACCACAATGGTTACGATAAGTCTTTAGCAGTTTTCAAAACATTTTTTCTTTTCAAAAGTCAAGTTTGGCTGTGCGCTCTGGCTCACGCCTGTAATCACAGAACTTTGGGAGGCTGAATAGGGAGGATCGCTTGAGCCCAAGAGTTCGAGACTAGACTGGGCAACACAGTAAGACCCTGTCACTAAAAATACAAAAATAAAATAAAATGAAAGTCAAACGTTTAATGAAGCATCCGCGTGAGTTCAATAAAAGCCTGTCCCCCCACCCCACCCCTCCAATATAAGACTGCTCTTGAAAATAAGCAGCATGAACAAATTATTTGGATTCAAATGATAAGGAAATAACAGGAAGTTCCAGTTTCTTTACTTTCAGCTTAATCTACAGCCTTTCCCAAACCAGACCATTCCCGCAGAGCCCAGAAAAAGAAAAAAAAAAAAAAAAAGCTGGGTTAAGATTTACCCCCATTTGCTTCCCCCTCTCTTACATCGGGTCAATTCTGGAGGTTACTCTTTCCTTCCTCCAAGAGTCAAGAATGCCTCTTCTTTCCCCAAGTGGTCAAGATTCTAGCGATATGCTCCTCCATTACGGAGCAGGGAAGAGGTTGTCTCTTACCCTCAAGTTACGGGACAGACGACGTTCGCCCATCAATGAGCAAACCTTTGAGGGAATCCCTTTTCCCTTTCGCTTTTGCTGGACACGTCTCAGACTCTCAGTGAACGACGCCGAGCGGGGAAGAAAGAAGGTTTCCCCCACGGCCTCCAGGCTCTATCAGCCACACCCCTGGCCTCTGGTCCTCCTAAACCCCCAATTCCGAAACACATCTTACCCTCACGCCCCCAACTACCTGCTGCCACACCCGAGGATTCCCTCACCGCCCCACAGTCATCACGGTGGAGACCCTTTCTCCAACCTTTTTCCTCTCAATGGTCACACCCGACGGTTCCCTGCATCATCAACGGTCACGCTCTTAGGATTTCCTCGCTTCCGCCGGTTTCCGACCCAGCCTGGGGTTCCCCTTCTCTTCGTCCCCCACCCCGTCAATTAGGGACACACCCCAAAGGCAGCCTCCCTGAACTCACCGGAGGCGGAGGCAAAGTCGAGGGCGGGGGTGGTGGCGGCAGCCAGAGAGCACAGCCCGGGTGGTGGTGTAATGGTTTCCTGCCCGTCACGATTCTTTTCTAGGTCTAAGCCACTGCGCAAAACCCACTTTGCCAGGGACAAAGATGGTGGGCAGGAAACTCTGACGACAGAGAACCTCGCCGCGTGACGTCATCGGGGTGCGCGGGAGACCTAGCAAGGCGGTCATCTCTGTAGCCTTCCAGACGCAAACATTTCCCTTGGTCCCAGCAAAGCTGGCCCATCTGGGCCTCAGAGGATGTTAAGTGGCTACTCCAAAGGAATATATTTAAAAAGCTGACAATGGATTTGTTTCCTCGCACAGAAATTCTCTGAAAAACGTAAACATAAAGATGATGAAATATCCTGTTCCTTTGTGAAAAGCAAAACCCCTCAGCTCATTTTCCTTCCAGGCTCAAGAGCGGACAATGGTGATATAACCTAGGCCTATATACGGGCAGTGGGGCTAGAGGATAGTGGTGCACGTAAAAGAGGTTGACGAGGCATTGGATGTGAGTTTGAATCCCTACCCTGAATGTGACTGGGAAAGTTAATGTCTCCTCAACCTTCTTACCTGTGAAATGAAGACAATGATAGTATCTCTCTCGGGCATGTGAAGCGTAAACCAGATAAATTAGGTCAAGTGCCTAGTATACAATAGGTGTGCTTACACAAAAGTAAGTTTCTTTCGGAAACTAAGACCTAGATTCCAGGACCTGGAACTAGAGAACAAGATTGATGAGGTTAAATGAACTAGCTGTCCCTAAGGTTAATTTCAGGGTGTAAGGAAGGATGGAGAGCAAAGTGATGATTTATTTTTCTCACATTTTGCCCATGAACTCTGTGAGTCAAAAAGTATTTAAGGCCGGGCACGGTGGCTCAAGCCTGTAATCCCAGCACTTTGGGAGGCCGAGACGGGCGGATCACGAGGTCAGCAGATCGAGACCATCCTGGCTAACACAGTGAAACCCCGTCTCTACTAAAAAATACAAAAAAAAAAAAAAACGGGCGAGGTGGCGGGCGCCTGTAGTCCCAGCTACTCGGGAGGCTGAGGCAGGAGAATGGTGTAAACCCGGGAGGCGGAGCTTACAGTGAGCTGAGATTGGGCCACTGCACTCCAGCCTGGGCGACAGAGCGAGACTCTGTCTCAAAAAAAAAAAAAAAAAAAAAAGTGTTTAAGTATTTTAAAACTTCATTCTTAAAAAAAGTGATCAGAAGTACATTAAAATTTTGTATAACATACTCATGTATTATTATTTCCTCTGTTACTAAACTAGAGGAATAGGGGAAATTGGAAAGCCAGGTATAAAGAGAGATAATGTAAACACGGTAAATCAGATAGCTGCATAATGTTAGAGAATATTTTATGACAGAAAATTCATAAAGTGTTAAGTAAAAAAAGGATACAAAACAATATAGTATACGGTATGACTATATATGTATAGAAAAAAAAGGCTAGGATAGGCCAGTCATGGTGGCTCACACCTGTAATCCCAGCCCTTTAGGAGACTGAAGTGGGCAGATCACCTGAGGTCAAGAATTTGAGACCAGCCTGGCCAATGTGGTGAAACCCTGTCTCTACTGAAAAAACAAAAATTAGCTGGAGTGGTGGCACACGCCTATGATCCCGGCTATTCAGGAGGCTGAAGCAGAATGACTTGATCCCAGGAGGTGGAGGTTGCAGTGAGCCAAGATCTCGCCACTGTACTCCAGCCTGGGTAACAAAACCAGACTCGTCTCATAAAAAAAAAAAAAAAAAAAAAGGCTTGGATATTCAGCAGAATGTTAAAAGTGGTTATTGCGGAATAGTGAGAGTTTTACTTTTCTTCCTTTTTCTGTATTTTTCAAATACAATGAACATGTATTTATTTATATGATTGGGATGTGCCTTTTAAATCATATTGTTGAAAAATATGATACAGAAAAATGCTTTGAAATGTTAAGAAAAAAAGAAAGATACAAAACTCTAAATCTAGAGGCGTATATATACCTATTAGTGGTTCTCTCTGGGTGCTGATTACAAATGTTATCTTCTTTATATTTGTTTTATTTTCCAATACTTTCTCTGAAAAATCCACATATTCTAAGGAAAAATGAACCAATGCTGTTTTCAAAATACAGCATCAATCCGAAAGCTTTTCCAACCTCATTCTCTTCCACTTTTAGGTGAAAAGTATTGACCAATCTCCCTTCTTTTCACCTTTTGGGACCATCACGGGCTCATAATCTAATGGGAGACCACTCAGGAAACTGTTGAAATGATCCAGCCACATGATGATGGTGGTTTAAACAAATAACTGTTGATATTTATTGAGTATGATTTTATGTAAGTTACTCTGCTAAGTACATTTTTACATCCTCACCACCTACCTGATAACCAGGCAGGTACTATTACTTCCTCTATTTTAAGAGATACAGAGAAGTTAAAAGGTACAATTAAGATGGCCGGGCGTGGTGGCTCACGCCTGTAATTCCAACACTTTGGGAGGCCAAGGCAGGCGGATCATGAGGTCAGGAGATCGAGACCATGCTGGCTAACATGGTGAAACCCCGTCTCTACTAAAAATACAAAAAAATTAGCCAGGTGTCATGGCGGGCAACTGTAGTCCCAGCTACTGGGGAGGCTGATGCAGGAGAATGGCGTGAACCCGGCAGACGAAGCTTGCAGTGAGCTGAGATCGTACTGCTGCACTCCAGCCTGGATGACAGAGCGAGACTGTCACACACACACACACACACACACACACACACACACACACACAAGGTAGAATTAAGATTTGAACCCAGGAAGTCTGACATTAGGACTGATAAGGCTTATGTTTAGGTTTGGGCAAGGGATGAATGGTGGTACTCGTCACTGAAAATAGGAAAATAGAAGAGATGGCAGAAGTTTGGGGAACGATAGGGAGGTGATGAGTTCATTTTATACGTTAGGTTAGAGTGAAGATCTCTATCCAAGAGGTATTTAATTATATGTGTCTGAAGATAAGGAATGATCTGGAGTTAAATTTGTGAACTGTGAGCATACAGATGATAATTCAATCTGTGGGCATGAACACTATTCATGAAGAATGTGGACAGTGAGTGCTTGGGGAAGAAACAGATAAACCCAAGAATGCAAAGAGAACTGAGAAGGAGCAGTCAGAGAGGTAGGAGGAAAAGCAGAATAGTATATTTTAGGATGTTTTCGGAGTTTCATGAAAGTAGGGACTATATCAATCTGTTCACTCTTACCCATGTGAGGCCTAGCCCCGTCACACACACACACAAATTAATGTATGTTGAATAAATGCATAAATAAGTGATCAACAATATTAGTTGCTATAGACAGGAGAAGGAAGGGGTAAAAAGTGTCTACAGGATTTAGCAACATGGAGGTATTTGATGTCACTGCTGAGAAATCAGTAGAGATATGAAGGCAAAAGTCATACTGCAGATGTTTGAGGATGGATTAGAAGTGAGGAAATAAAAACAGGAATTGCAGATAACTCATAAGAAAGTGTGACCAAAGAAAGAAGAGATGGTATGTGAGGAAAAGAGTGGCAAGGATTTTTTCTTTCTTGAGGCAGGGTGTTGCACTGTTGCCCAAGCTGGAGTGCAGTGGTGCCGTTACAACTCACTGCAGGCTTGACCTCCCAGGCTCAAGCAGTCCTCCCACCTAGCCTCCCAAGTAGCTGCGACTACAGGCGTGCGTCACTACGCCTACCTAATTTGTTTTTTTTCTTTTTTGTAGAGAGGTGGGGAGGTCCTGCCATGTTGCCCAGGCTGGTCTGGAACTCCTGGGCTCAAGTGATCCTCCTGCCTTGGCCTCCCCAAATGCTGGGATTATAGGTGTGAGCCACCAAACTCAGCCAATTTTGTAAAGTTTAGTTCTATACTCGTACATTTTCTCTACACTAACCCTTCAGCACACCATGGGTTTAATTATCTTTCTTACATATATGGCTCCAAAATCCCTATCTCTAGCCTAGACCTATTCCCCAAATTTCATCACCAAATCGGTAACTATACTGCTGGGTAATTCTGTATTTATGGTCCATATGGAGATGGAGGAGGTTAGAAAAACCTGATTACAGAGTTGGGCGCAGCGGTTTACACCTATGATCCCAGCACTTCGGGAGGTTGAGGTGGGAGGATCACTTGAGCCCAAGAGTTTGAGGCTGTAGTGAGCCATGATCATACTACTGCACTCCAGCCTGGGTGACAGAGTGAAACCATCTCTAAAAAAAGAAAGAGAGAGAGACGGGGGAGACAGGGGGAGAAAGGGGCGGAGAGAGGGAGGGGGAGAGAGAGAGAGAGAGAGAGAGAGAGAAACCTGGTTCAAGGTACAACTCCTAGCAGACAGACATAGATTTCGTAAAGATGTCATTAGAAAAAATTTTAAGAGGCTGGCCATGGTGGCTCATGCCTGTGGTCACAGCACTTTGGGAGGCCAAGGCAGGTGGATCACCTGAGGTCAGGACTTTGAACCCAGTCTGGCCAACATTGTGAAACCTTGACTCTACTAAAAATACAAAAATGAGCCAGGCATGGTGACACATGCCTGTAGTCTCAGGTACTAGGGAGGATGAGGTAGGAGAATCACTTGAACCCGAGAGGAGGAGGTTGCAGTGAGCTGAGATTGTGCTGCTACACTCCAGCCTGGGTGATAAAGCGAGATTCCATCTCGAAAAAAAAAAAA
>NW_012116588.1:275284-289500 GCF_000951035.1 Colobus angolensis palliatus | reverse complement strand
ATATATATATATATATATACACCTGATCTCATCTCTGGTGTGTGAATCCTTGATTGGCTTGCTTCCCACTGCACTTGGACTAAAACCCAGGGTCGTTCCCATGGCCTGTGAGTCCCTGCATGGTTTGGCCTGTCTACCTCTCTGACATCATTTTATGCCTTTCAGTCACTGCTCATTTCCTCATCATTTCACCTTTCGCTAGCTATAACAGCCCTCAAACACACCAAGCTCTTTCCCACCTTAGGGTCTTCACAATACTGTTCCTTCTGCCTAATATTCTTTTCCCCAACTCTTCATATGGCTGGCTCCTCATAATTTAGGTTTGTTATGTCCTCAGAAGGACATTCCGATCATCCAGTCTAAAAGAGTTGGGCCTCCTAGGCCTCTTATTCGACTTGCAAAATTTTTTTTTTGAGACAGAGTCTTGCTCTGTTCCCCAGGCAGGAGTGCAGTGGTGTGATCTCAGGCCACTGCAACCTCCGCCTCCTGGGTTCAAGCGATTCTCCTGCCTCAGCCTCGAACCCCACCACTACACCACCACTCCAAGCTAATTTTTGTATTTTTAGAGATGGTTTCGCCATGTTGGCTAGGCTGGTCTCAAACTCCTGACTTCAAATGATCCACCTGTCTCAGCCTCCCAAAGTGCTGGGAGTACAGGTAGGAGTCACTGTACCTGGCCCTACCTTTCCTTTTTCTTTTCTTTTGTTTTTTGGAGACAGAGTCTCATTCTGTCACCCAGGCTGAAGTGCAATGGCGCAATCTCGGGTCACCACAACCTCCGCTTCCTGGGTTCAAGAGATTCTCCTGCCTCAGCCTCCCGAGTAGCTGGGATTACAGGCACGTGCCACCACGCCCGGCTGATTTTTTGTATTTCTAGTAGAGGCGGGGTTTCTCCATGTTGGTGAGGCTGGTCACGAACTCGACCTCAGGTGATCCACCCGCCTCGGCCTCCCAAAGTGCTGGGATTATAGGCGTGAGCCATCGTGCCCGGTCTCCTTTTTCTTAACGCCATTCATTTAGTTAACTTCTGGAGTACTTCTATGGGACTGTCAATAAAGACATCTTGCCTTCCCCTGGCTAAGAGTAAAAGAGAGGGTGGAGAGGGAACTTGAACCGAGAGGTCAGTCGAAATTTGTATCATGAGCATACACACAAACAGAAATTAGCGGAAGCTCATTCATTGCCAACAATGTTGCCTGGATAAGTACTTCTAATTCCTGTTAGGCAGTCCCAATAGTATTGTTACTTTCTCATTCTTCCAGGGCTGGCTTTACTTATTTTTGTGAGCTACTCCATACACTTCTAAACTAAAATTCCGTTTTAGTTTAATTTAGCCTGTTTCTTTTGCTTGTAACCAAAGATCCATGATAAAAATGTTTAATTTCCTGCTTTAGTTGATGCTACTTCTCAACTTTGTATTTTTGCTATTCACTTAAGAAAAGCTTGCGGCCGGGCGCGGTGGCTCAAGCCTGTAATCCTAGCACTTTGGGAGGCCGAGACGGGCGGATCATGAGGTCAGGAGATCAAGACCATCCTGGCTAACACGGTGAAACCCCGTCTCTACTAAAAAATACAAAAAACTAGCCGGGCGAGGTGGCGGGCGCCTGTAGTCCCAGCTACTCGGGAGGCTGAGGCAGGAGAATGGCGTAAACCCGGGAGGCGGAGCTTGCAGTGAGCTGAGATCCGGCCACTGCACTCCAGCCTGGGCCACAGAGCCAGACTCTGTCTCAAAAAAAAAAAAAAAAAAAAAAAAAAAAGAAAAGCTTGCACATAACAGTTACTATTAAACAAGCACCTAATATGTATCCAGGTGCTTTATATCAATAAACTATGTCTAGTCTTAAAACTCTGCAAGGTAAAAATCATGTATCAATATGATGGATTTTGGTAGAGTAAAAAACACTTTTTATAACTATAATTAAGGACAATTTGCAAGATTTTCTCTCCTATTGGAGTAACTAAATCCAAACCTTGTTTTTGAGGGTTCTCATTATGCAAACCACTTATTTTTATAACATAAGGGCCTCTAGGGCAGTAAACAATACCTTCTATTCCCAGTTATTTAGCCCAGAGGTGGCACTTCCCAGAGGAAGGGAGGAGAGGTGGAACTCTCATAAGCCTGTGTCAGCCAACTCCAGCGAGACAAAGCTGTACATAACATAAAAGTACTTTACAAACCTTAAGGTAAATAACATTCGTTTTGGCATAAAAACGGCATGAAAGGAACCTTTCTGTCAAGTGTTCCCACTGCATGCTAGTTACAATTCATAAAGCTCCCTCTGTTTTAGCACTGTATTCACATCGCTGGTGGTGACATATCCAACTGTGTTCAAGGACGGAGACCATTTTCTTCCAGTATAGCAAGAGCATGGAGTTATGCTTGAATATAGCCAAAACTTGGAAGACGTTAAACTACCAGCTTGGATGAAAATTAACCGTCTCAAGTACCGAGGAACAAGCATGAACCTTTCTCAATCCAATCATCTTTCCTTAAAATTGGCGGCAATAAATCTAAGGCTCCTATCTCCTGCTTTGTCGCTTTAAATCCCGTCTGGAAGGCGAAGACGTATAAACAAACCACCATCCCTGCCGCGCGTGTACAGCAAAGTCTTTTCCACCTCCAGATTCCCTTCCTCCCTCCGCCCCTAGCTCCATCGCCTGCAGGAGGAACACAGGGCTCAGCAACTGGCCCGAGCTCTGGCTCCCGGCGCCAGACGTCTGCGCCGTGCCCCAAACAGCTTGTCAAAAAGACCTCGCAGAGAGAGGTTCAGAGCTGTAGCTTTCCAGCGAGGCTACCACGCAGACCCAGCTACGAAAACTAAAGCAAACCAGCTGAATATTGATAGCCAAAATCAGACCGCAAGAACCCTCTTCTATTTCAGCGGGGCGGGAGCGGAAGTTCGGGTGGGTCATAGAGTTCTCTAGTTCCGGTTTCCGGGCCGCAGTCGGAACTAGAGTGCCTCTCTTCCGCCAGGCGTCCTTGAAGTCCCGGTGATTTCTATTTCCGGGTGCGGCTTCTGTCATAAAGCGGAGACCTCCCTTCAAACGTGGCGTCGTGGGTTCTTTGCGCCTCGCGTGGGGTCAGCGAGCAAGGACGGGCGCGGGCGGGGATACTCAAAGCCAACAGCTGGAGCTAGCCTTCATGTCCCGGCTTACAGTGGCACGACTGAATCCTTAGAGTCGGCTGGCTTTTGAGCTCTCACGATTGGAGAGGAGGGGGGTTTTCTGGTTCGCAGCTCGAGAGGATCGCGTCCCCCCGTCACGCTCTGCCCTGAGGTGCAGCATTTGACAAGTTACCCCCTCGCACATACCACTTCCACCCAGGTCCGAGTTAACTTTGTTACTAACCTTCTTGAGACTCCCCTCCGCCTCCAGAACAGGTCTTTTTTTCCCAGTTCATTTTTGCCCTTGAGTTTCCAGTTTCAGATATCATGCAGAAAGTTTACCTTTAAGACTGAGCACGCATCTGATACCCTTCCTCCCGAAAAAGTTCATGCTCACGAGAGAGTTTGTGGGAAAAGTGAAAGCCAGTACACACAGGAAGCTATGGCTGAGCACGGGGCTCACATCACAACTGCTTCTGTAGCCGATGACCAGCCATCCATCTTTGAGGTGGTAGCACAGGACAGTTTAATGACAGCAGTGAGACCCGCTCTTCAGCATGTGGTAAAGGTAAGGTATTAATTCTTGGAAAGGTTTTAGGGACCACTGGGTAAAAACCAACGAATAATTTGTGCTTATTTGGTAGCCTAGCGTTTGAAATAGCCAATTTGCAAATAACTTGTATCCCATGACTTAAGAGTTATTGAGTCTCTGTTATGTGTAGAGACCTGTACTGAACACCCAGCACTTCAGGGTCCAAAAGTGACTTAAGACAAAATGTGTAGACTTTAGAGGAAAAGGGGGAATGTAAATAGAAAGTGTAGAACTTGTGTAATGGAGTGAATTTTACTTACTGCTTTATTTTGCTTTAGGTTCTTGCAGAATCAAATCCCACCCACTATGGCTTCTTGTGGAGGTGGTTTGATGAAATCTTTACTCTGCTAGATCTTCTGGTCCAGCAGCATTACCTGTCTAGAACCAGTGCCTCATTTTCTGAAAACTTTTATGGCTTAAAGAGAATTGTAATGGGGGACACTCACAAGTCTCAGAGACTGGCTAGCGCTGGTCTCCCAAAGAAGCAGCTTTGGAAATCAATTATGGTCCTGGTTCTTCTTCCCTATCTGAAAGTGAAGCTGGAGAAGCTGGTTTCTAGCCTGAGAGAAGAGGATGAATATTCTATTCATCCCCCTTCTTCCCGCTGGAAACGATTTTACAGAGCCTTCCTGGCAGCCTACCCATTTGTGAATATGGCCTGGGAAGGATGGTTTCTTGTACAACAACTTCGATACATCCTAGGAAAAGCTCAGCATCACTCACCACTGCTGAGGCTGGCTGGAGTTCGGCTAGGTCGACTGACAGTTCAGGATATACAAGCTCTGGAGCACAAACCAGCTAAGGCCAGCATGATGCAGCAGCCAGCCAGGAGGTAAGGCCTTAACATTTCCAAAAGATCTTTAGTTAGTAAATTCTAAAATCTTATCCCAGTTTTGTGAAATTCACCTGTTAACTTTGTGGTATTGCATAAAGTCACAGAAAAGCTATTCCTTGTGTCCATAAAATAAGGACTGTCATCCTGATAACCTTTATCATACTAGGTATACTTTAGTGCATACTTGCTATGTGCCAGGTCTTGTGCTAGGTGCTTTCTTTACGTACATTATCTTAATCCTCAACACAACCCAACGAAGTAAATGTATTAGCTCACAGTTGAGGAAACTAAACCCAAGCAGTTAAGTACCTTGCCAAGGTCATGTAGCTACATAGCTAGAAGGTGGCAGAGCTGGGATTCAAGCCAAATCAATACTGTTCTAAAGACTGTGTTCTGTGAGTCACTGCACCCAGCCTAAGACTGTGCTCTTAATCATGTTGTTGTTGTGCTCCTTCTAGTTCATATTTATGTTCTCCTACAAGTTCAAATATATACATTTCCTCAATACTGCTTTTTTGTTAAGTGAATTTTTTTTTTCTGGATCACTATCTTCCACTGAAAAAAGGGAGATCTATATAATCAAATTCTCTACTGATTTCTCTTTCAAAACACAAAACCAAACCCTAATCATTTGTTACTAAAAGCTTAGCTCCTATGCCCCTAAAATACTGTAAATTAGAAAGAATCATTTAGAATAGATCCTTAAGGAGATAGTCTACCAACCATTCAGTCCCAGTGATTCTGATGAAAAATGTAAGAACTGCATTTATGTTAGTCACTTTGTAATTATACCTAAATAAAGTTTCTTTCTTTGCCTCCTTGTTCATTTCTCCCAACAGTGTTAGTGAGAAGATGAAGTCAGCTCTGAAGAAAGCTGTGGGGGGTGTTGCCTTATCCCTGTCTACTGGCCTTTCTGTGGGTGTATTCTTCTTGCAGTTCCTTGACTGGTGGTACTCATCTGAAAATCAAGAAACCATCAAGTCATTGACTGCCCTGCCTACTCCACCACCACCTGTACACCTAGACTATAACTCTGATTCTCCCCTCTTACCCAAAATGAAGACTGTGTGCCCACTATGTCGTAAAACCCGGGTGAATGATACTGTTCTTGCCACCTCTGGCTATGTGTTTTGTTACCGCTGTGTGTTTCATTATGTGAGGAGTCACCAAGCTTGTCCCATCACAGGTTATCCAACAGAAGTACAACATCTGATTAAACTCTACTCCCCCGAGAACTGAAAGGGAATTGTGTCTTATCCTCACAACAAAAGTATTGCACTATAATGCCACAGAGCTGGTTTCAGTATGGTACTGAGTTGACACTTCTCAGCCTCAATTCATAACTATATGAAGTTTAAATGACTATATGGATTTCTTTAAAAGGCTATGTCCATTTAATCCTAACCTTTTAGCCTGCTCTCCAGAACCCTACTTACAGTTGACCAAACTGCTTAAAGTAGAAGAATCAGGACTGGCAGGGGATATGAGGGCCAGTGTAGAGATTAAACAGAATAATGAGTACACAAGTTTTTGTCTATCCCTTTCCTTAAAATATAAGAAGTACAGAAGCTCTTGGGAAAAACCCAGGTTAGACCGCATAAAAAATAAAGTGAACAGTGAGGTGTTAGCAAGTCTTTTTAGAAAAGAAAGCATTTACCTGCCTGTCTGTAAGGTGGAAGTTTCATCAGTTTGCAAACGGTAAGAAATGTAGACCTGCTCTTGATAGAAATGCTTAGAAATACTTTAGGGGGGGAAGAAAAGCTCCTTCCATATACTGTGACCCATTTGTTAAGTGACATCTATAGTTTATCAGCTTTTAAGGATAAAAAAGGATATCTTAAAAGTTGGGTATTTAGGATATTTAAGGATATTCCTGTATGAGCTCTCCATATCTTTCTTGAGAAACTGGTTAAAAAAGGAATAGGGGTTGAGTGTTACAAAGAGACTAGTCTGAAGATTCCTGTATAAAAGCAAAGCTAACAAGCAATGAAGATGTGAAGCAAAATACTAATCTAATTGTGTAAAGAAAGGATATTTTAATAAGTTCTTTTTGCTTGCTGCTTGGAGTTTGCTAAACTCTCATGAATTATTCTGGTTATTACTAAAGTTTCTATGAAACACAAGTAGATTTTAAGAATAAATGTTTCTGGAAAAGAACTTCCATGTTGTTACGATTTTGTAGAAATGTAAAGATTACTTGAGGTGTTTAAAATAAATTTTTCATTCAGACTACCGTTGACTTTTTGAGGTGTTTTTATATTGACATTTTGCCAATTCAGTTGTTGGAACAAAAATCCTCTGCTCCAACAATAAGAATTCAGCCTCATGCAAAATACCTTGCATCAACTTAAGAAACACTTAAGTTGCCTATGTAGGAGCATTTATGCCATTGGATTGGCAGGCTGGTGAAAACATGGTTTTAAAAAAAAATCATCACTAGAAGAGGAAGGATGAAAATGATTTTTGAGAGCCTCTGCTGACATAGGTGTTTTCCAATACTTTAACTCATTTTACCAATTCAAAGCACATTCTCTGATAGCACAGAGGTGATAAAGCTAAAACTTTAAATAGAATATCCCATGGATTTTAACATTAAGGCATTTATGATGTTAGCTGAGACAATAAAAAAAAATTTAAACTTTTATATGCCATAAGAAAAGTGTAATGGATTTTAAAATTCTCATTAAACCTCAAAGGTTTTACTAAAGCAAATATCATGGTTAATTAAACATGTTTTTATTTTTTATTTTTTTACTGAGACAGAGTCTCACTCTGTTGCCATGGCTTGAGGGCAGTGGCGTGATCTCGGCTCACTGCAACCTCCACCTCCTGGTTTCAAACAATTCTCCCACCTCAGTCTCCCAAGTAGCTGTGATTACAGGTGCGCGCCACCACACCCGGATGATTTTTGTATTTTTAGTAGAGGCAGGGTTTTGCCATGTTGGCCCGGCTGGTGTCGAACTCCTGACCTCAAGTGATCCACCCGCCTTGGCCTCCCAAAGTGCTGGGATTACAGGCATGAGCCACCGTGCCCAGCCAATTAAATGTTTTAAATACAGTAATAAGTGAATAATAGAATTGAGCCAGATTCAGGATTGAAATGATGTAGTCCTCCGTGAAGAATTCAAAGCAAGATTTTTCATCTCAACCTAAGAAGGAAAACATGAGTATCAGTAATTCAAACGAACATAAAGGAAACATCTTAAATATGATAAAATCAGTGTCCAAACAGGATACAACACACCTGTGTGGAAAAACCACAACCAGAATCAGCTCAGAGAGAAGATTAAGAGATCATACCCTGGTCAAAGCCAACACTGAAGCAATGGCAATACCAGGTCAGACTACTTCACTCATCATCGCATCGCTGCATTTCATCTCCTTGTATTACCTAAGAGCAACCCAGTGCCCTAGTTTCACATCCAAGAAAACACAGGCTTACCTATGAGAAAAATAAAGCCTTCTATTCAGGTAAGTTTCAACCATGGGTTTCTAATTAATATTTCTTTCTTTTCTTTTTTTTTTTTTAAGACAGGGGCTTACTCTGTCACCCAGGCTGGAGTGCAACGGCCTGATCATGGCTCACTGCAGTCTCAACCTCCCCAGGCTCAGGTGATCATCCCACCTTAGGCTCCCAAGTAGCCGGGCCTATTGTCACAGGCCACCACATGTGGCTAATTTTTGTACTTTTTGTAGAGACAGGGTTTTACCATGATGGCCAGGCTGTTCTCAAACTCCTGGACTCAAGCAATCCACCCTCTTTAGCCTCCCAAAGTGCTTGGATTACAGGCGTGAGCCACCATGCCTGACCTGTTTTCAATTAATATTTATTTTTATTTTTTATTTTGAGACAAGCTTTCACTCTGTCAACCAGGCTGGAGTGCAGTGGTGTGATCATGGCTCACTGTAGTCTCAAACTCCTGGGCTCAGGCGATCCTCCCAGGTGGCTAGGATTACAGGTGCACGTCACTACCCCTGGCGAAGTCTTTTTTAATTTTTTGTAGAGACAGGGTCTTGGTATGTTTCCCAGGCTGGTTTCAAACTCCTGGCTTCAAGTGATCCTCCCACCTTGGCCTCCCAAAACCCTGGGATCACAGGCTTGAGCCTATAAGCCTACCCTTAGCCTAGTTCAAAAGCAAAAGCTTTAGAAAATATATTTTCTTTTTTTTTTTTTTTTAATTTATGTCCTTTTTGTGGAGACAGGGTCTTGCCCTGTCACCTAACCTGGAGTGCAGTGGCATGATCATGGCTCACTGTGGCCTCAAACTGCTTGGGCTCAAGCTATCCTCCCACCCCAGCCTTCTGAGTAGCTGACATCTCAGGTGAGCACCACCACACCCAGGTAATTAAAAAAAAAATTTTTGTAGAGACAGGGTCTTGCCATGTTGCCCAGGCTGGTCTCAAACTGCTGGGCTCAAGTGATCCTCCCTCTTTGGCCTTCCAAAATGCTAGATTACAGGTGTAAGCCACTGTACCTGGCCTAGAAAATTTTTTTTTTTGAGACGAGTCTCACTGTTTACCAGGCTGGAGTGCAGTGGCACAATCTCGGCTCACTGCAGCCTCTGCCTCCTGGGCTCAAGCAATTCTCCTGCCTCAGCCTCCCGAATAGCAGGGACTACAGGCATGTGCCACCACGCCCAGCTAATTTTTGTATTTTTAGTAGAGACAGGGTTTCATCATGTTGGCCAGGCTGGTCTTGAACTCCTGACCTCAAGTGATCTGCCAGCCTTGGCCTCCCAAAGTGCTGGGATTACAGGTGTGAGCCACTATGGCCGGCCTAGAAAAGATTTTCTACTAAATTTCTTTATAAATGCCAGTTCATTTAATATGCAATTTAATTTATAATTCTTCTGCCAACAAAGATTAAAATTATAGTCATAAAAGTTTTTAAACCAGAATCTTCTATCTGAAGAGTCCAAGAACCCAGAGAGGCTATGATTTGCCAAAGATCCATAGGAAATTAACTGCAGAGCTGGAAAGAGAACTTGAGGTATGATTATCAGATTTATATTTTTTCAGTAACAACTAAATTAAAGGTTCAATTTCATTTTTCTTTAGGGTCCTAACTTTAGATTTACTAATGAGGAAGGACATGGAAGATAAAGAAAGCAAGGTAAAGCATGGGTAATTCACAATCTGAAAAATCAATTTGTGAATGAAAAAGCTGACCTCCACTCCACTCCACTCTCCACTCCACTCCCTCACTCTGTCGCCCAGGCTAGAGTGCAGTGTGCAATCTTGGCTCACTGCAACCTCTGCCTCCTGGATTCAAGTGATTCTCTTGCCTCAGCCTCCCGAGTAGCTGAGACTACAGGTGAGCACCACCACGCCTAGCTAATTTTTGTATTTTTTAAGTAGAGATGGGCTTTCACCCTATTGGCCAGGCTGGTGTTGAACTCCTGACCTCGTGATCTGCCCTCCTCAGCCTCCTAAAGTGTTGGGATTATGAGCGTGAGCCACCACGCCCAGCCTCTTTATTTTATTTTTTGAGACGGATTCTCACTCTATCACCCAGGCTGGAGTGCAGTGGTGCTATCTCAGCTCACTTTTGCCTCTTCCTCCCGGGTTCAAGCAGTCCTACTTCAGCCTCCCAGGTAGCTGGGATTACAGGCATGCACAACCAGGCCTAGCTAATTTTTGTATTTTCAGTAGAAACGGGGTTTTGCCATGTTGGCCAGGCTGGTCTTGAACTCCTCACCTCAAGTGATCTGCCCACCTCAGCATCCCAAAGTGCTGGGATTATAAGCATGAGCCACCCCACCTGGCCTCTCCAGACTTTCAAAATGATATTGTCAGTATCTAAAAATTCTGGGGCCACCATATACTGCCTTCAGCCATCTCTCAACATCAATAGACTGATATTCCCTAGTTAAAACTGATAGCTGTTGGTCTGTGTTCACCATTCAGCAACTAAGCTCCATAAAGAGGAAAAACTAGGTTGGGCGCAGTGGTTCACACCTGTAATCCCAGCACTTTGGGAGGCTGAGGCAGGCAGGTCACCTGAAGCCAGGAGTTCCAGACCAGCCTCAATGTGGTCAAACCCCATCTCTATTAAAAATACAAAAATTATCTGGGTGTGGTGGTGGACGCCTGTAATCCCAGCTACTTGGGAGGCTGAGGCACAAGAATCCCTTGAACCAGAGAGGCAGAGGTTGCACTGAGTTGAGACTGTGCCACTGCACTCCAGCCTGGGTGACAGACTGAATCTTTGTCTCAAAAGAGGGAAAGTAACTTATGAAGTGCCTGTTACACAAGGGTTATGCTTGACCTTTTAGCTTATCATGTACAGGTGAAACGAGTACACATTAGAAATAAGAGACTGGGCGCGGTGGCTCATGCCTGTATTCCCAGCACTTTGGGAGGCCAAGGCGGGTGAATCACCTGAAGTCAGGAGTTCGAGACCAGTCTGGCCAACATGGTGAAACCTGTCTCTACTAAAAGTACAAAAATTAGCCGGGCATGGTAGCAGGTGTCTGTAATGCCAGCTACTCAGGAGGCTGAGGCAGGACAATAGCTTGAACCTGGGAGGCGGAGGTTGCAGTGAGCTCAGATTGCACCACTGCACTCCGGCCTGGGTGATAAGAGCGAGACCCTGTCTCAAAAAAAAAAAAAAAAAAGAAAGAAAGAAATAAGAAAACAGAGGCTGAGAGAGCTTAATAATTTAAATAAATCTGCCAGAAATAATGAAACTTGTGAGCAAAGTCAAGCTCTAAACCAATGAGTGCTTGACTCTAAAACCCACGTTCCTTTTGGCAGACAATACTGCTATCTCAATGGGCCTCCTGCCTCCAGTTTCTCTCCCATCCAATGTACTTTGAATCTTACAAACATACTAACCTTTACATATGGAGGTGTGATTAAGTCATTACTCACTACTCACAAGCATTCAATTGCTCCCCACGGTCTAGGAAATAAAGTCCCATGACTTTGTTTAGCAATCAAGATGTTTCAAAACAGACCCAAATTTATCCTTAAATACACCATAAATAAACAAAACATGTCTTTTGTTTGTTTGTTTTTCTGAGATAGAGTCTTGCTCTGTCACCCAGGCTGGAGTGTAGTGGTGCAATCTCGGTTCACTGCAACCTCAGCCTCCTGGGTTCAAGAGATTCTCCTGCCTCAGCTTCCAAAGTAGCTGGGATAACAGGCATAAGCCACCATGCCCAACTAATTTTTGTATTTTTAGTAGAGACGGGGTTTCCCCATGTTGGTCAGGCTGGTCTTACCTGACCTCAAGTGATCCACCTGCCTTGGCCTCCCAGGTGCTGGGATTACAGGCATGAGCCACTGCACCTGGCCTTCAAACATATCTTACAGTCTAATCAACCCAGATTTTCCTTAGTCCTCATATTGGCTCTATTTGACCTTATGCCCTCCATCTACAAAGTCTTTTCTCCTCTGCAGAAATCCTTTCTGTACTTCAAAATCCTATCTTTGCAGTTTGTAACCCTCCAAAATGCCATCTTTTGCATGAAGCCTTTTTTCATCAATCCAACAGGAGGTACCTGTCCTCCTTCTGAATTATGAAAGCACATTAGTATCTGTTTTCTGGTACCTATTTCACTTTGTATTTTAAGATCCAGACAGCCAGCCTACCATGTAATTCAAGATCTTTACAAGTCTAATCCCTCCCTATCTGCTCCATCCTCAGCTAGGCAAACCTCCCATGTGCTCTAGCCACATGATGGCAGGTACGCCTTCCTAGTTCCTGGAGTGCCTTCTCCACCCCTTTCGATGGGGAGAAAACCTAAGTATACTTTTTTTTTTTTAAGATTTTTACATTTATTTGGATTCTTAGTTTGTGGGAAAACAGTAAGATAGTCACATCTAGATTGTTACATAGTTCAGGCTTTTTAAAGGGGATATTTAAACACAGAGTATATAACTTTAAAATGCTGTATAGTTACCATAAAATAACAGCAACGAGAAACTAGCACTGTTCTACCTGCCTTCTCCCCACAACCCAGGTGTGGGGAGATTTGCCTTATCACTCAAAAAACGGGTCAAGAGTAATCATCCCAAGTTTAGGTTGAAGGGGGTGAGATGACAGCCAGAGATTAAAAGTTCACATATCCATAAGCAAGGTCCCAGTCAGGCATCTGGAAGGGCAAAGGGATGGCTCTGTGCTGCCTGAGTAAAAGGCGCTTTCGTGGAGGGATAAATACCCACCCTAAGTATACTTTTTAAACTTCACTCAAGACCGGGCGCGGTGGCTTTCGCCTGTGATCCCAGCACTTTGGGAGGCCGAGGCGGGTGGATCACGAGGTCAGGAGTTCAAGACCAGCCTGGCCAACATGGTGAAACCCCATCTCTACTAAAGATACAAAAATTAGCCGGGCATGGTGGTGTGCGCCTGTAATCCCAGCTACTTGGGAGGCTGAGGCAGAGAACTGCTTGAACCTGGGAGGCGGAGGTTGCAGTGAGCCGAGATCGCGCCACTGCACTCCAACCTGGGAGACAGAGCGAGACTCCCGTCTCAAAAAAACAAAAAACAAAACAAAAATAAGCTTTACTCAAATATCACTTTCTGTTAAATGTCCCTAATTACTTCAATCATCCCCTCTTCTCTCACAGCACTTTGTTCCACCACAGCACGCATCACAGGCCAACTACTCACCAGTTCACGTTTTCCGCCCTCTCTCCCACTTGCCCAATCAGAGTTCCTAAAGAACCAAGACTATGTTCTACCGGCCTTTGTAGCCACTGCACTCGGAATGGTGCCTAGTACACAGGAATGAGCTCAATTCATTGAACGAACGACTGTTCCTACTAAACCCTAAGCTCCTAGATTATAAAAGCATGAACACGTTATAAATCCGACTTACCTCCAACATTTCACGTAGGTAAAGACCACACCTCCAAGCCCTCATTCCCCCAGCCTCTACCTCATGGCGCTCTGCACAGCCATCTGCGCACAACCTGTGCTTACACACAGGAGGCCTTCAAAATAATACTAACAATCTAAGGTCCGAATCTCACGAACTCCCGGGAAGACAGAGTAAGGCCAGAGCCAAGGCTTGAACCAAACACCCAGGCAGGGGTCTGCAGCCCGCTTTTTAACTCGTAAAACTCCCACGACCTGGACTGTCTCAGGAAGCCTGTTCTGGCCTGAGGAGGATGAAGGTAGCCAAGCTCTCCAGATTTCAGTCCCAGGTTAAACATGCTTCCCGCGTCCCTCTCCTCTGCTTCTCCGCCCGGCTCTGGTCTTACAGCCTACCGTGGCTCTCGCCGAACAACCAATCCCACGGCGGACATCGGATCACGTGGGCGGCCCTGAGGCGTGGCTGGTGCGAGGAGCAGCCAATCGAAGGTCGAGGCGAACGTCGGGGTGGAGCGGAAGCGATGGCGGACGAATCTTTTAGGTCGTCTCTTTGCGTCGCTGTCTCTACCCTGAGAGTTAAGCCAGTCGCTTTCCAAGTTCTGAGCAATTCTCTCCCGCCCCCTCCACAATTCCCCGCCTTCGGCAGTCGGGGCGACTGTTAGGCAGAGTGATTTCTCCAGTACCCTGTTTCGTAACTGGGAATGAGCATCTGAGGCAGGATTATAGTAGTGTGTGTGTGTCCTGGGATTGCAGGAAGAAATGGTTTTGGTTTTTTGTTTTTGTTTTTGTTTTTTTTTTTTTTGACACAGGGTCTCACTCAAGTCGCCCAGGCTGGAGTGCAGTGGTGTGATCATGGCTCACTGT
>NW_012116588.1:269659-275234 GCF_000951035.1 Colobus angolensis palliatus | reverse complement strand
GTCTCACTCAAGTCGCCCAGGCTGGAGTGCAGTGGCGTGATCTCCTCTCACTGTCACCTCCGCCTCCCAGGCTCAAGCGATTCTCCTGCTTCAGCCTTATGAGTAGCTTGGATTACAGACAGGCGTCACCACGCCTGGCTAGTTTTCTTTTCTTTTTTTTTTTTTTCCGAGTTGGAGTTTCGCTCTGTCGCTCAGGCTGCAGTGTAGTGGCGCGATCTCGGCTCACTGCAACCTCCCTCTCACAGATTCAAACGATTCTCGTGCCTCAGCCTCCCAAGTAGCTGGGATTACAGGCACCCACCATCATGCCCGGCTAATTTTTGTACTTTTGTGGAGACGGAGTTTCACCGTGTTGGCTAGGCTGGTCTTGAACTTCTGACCTCAGGTGATCCGCCCGCCTCGGCCTCCCAAAATTCTGGGATTACAGGCGTGAGCCACCGCGCCCGGCCTCAACTGTATTTAGATTGGTGGGGGGCAGAGAGTGAAAGCAGAGAAAGCTATTGCAATGGTCCAAGTGAGAGCTAATAGGAGCTTAAATTAGACTGGCAGTGGAAATAGAGGAGTGGCATACGAAAGGCGAATGAGGATTGTGATGAATGTTAGATAGGGATGGGTAGAAGGACAAGAAGAAATAAAATGGAGAGTCTTCAGTACCAGACCCACTCAAGGCCTCTTTCGTTCGTTAAGGATTGGAGAGATTAGACAGTGAAGACAGTGTGCCTTTGCGTGTGCTATTTCCTCTACCTGGTTTATCTTTCTCCCATCTATCTCCCTTTCTCTCAACCTGTTGCTTTCTTTCTTTTTTTGAAATGAAAGGTCTCACATATTTTTTACTGAACCCAGCCAACCAACGCGTTCATAACAGATTCAGAGTAAAAATATATTCCCAATAAAAATGTTCAACTCCCCAGATAGTGGTGACATTTTCAGCTTGATATGGTAATGTGATTGTGACCGTCAGACAGCATAAATATATGTGCCATTTCATGTGCAATTCCTTATAGACCCAGCTTGGTTCTTCTCCAATGTCTCCTTTTGGAGTTTTACCTGATTTTATTACTGATTTTCATCCAAATCTACTGGAGAATGGGACGATTTTGCTTTTGTTTTTTTTGCCAGGAATCGTTTAATCCTGAAAGTCTTGTGAGAAGACATGGCAAGAAGCAGAGTCAAGCACACACCACGATGGCAGAGAAAGGAAGAGAGGGGCCAACCTGTTGCTTTCTTACTTACAGGTTCCAGCCCACAAATCATCTCATTTAGGAAATCTTTTCTGATGCTCACTCATAGTTATTGTCATTCCTAGAACACCTAGAAAACACTGCTCATACATTGCAAACTCTCCAGAGTGGCACTGGGGTGTAATGGTCATGTATGTGGACTATTTTGGCAAGTAACTTGAATTCTTTGTTCTTCAGTATCACTATTTGTAAAAAGGAGGATAGTAATAGCATCTACCTGATAGAACTGTTACAAGATCAATGACAACAATGCCTAATACATAGAGTGCTCAGTCGATGTTATCGTATATGTTGTACTGTCATGAGTTGCTTAGTACATGGTTTTCCTCTTTAGATTGTGAATGATCTCAGCTCAGCTTACTGCAATCTCCGCCTCCTGGGCTCAAGCGATTCTCCTGGCTCAGCCTCCCAAATAGCTGGGATTACAGGCGTGCACTACCACACCGGGCTGATTCTTGTATTTTTAGTAGAGATGGGGTTTCGCCATGTTGTCCAGGCTGGACTCAAACTCTTGACCTCAAGTGATCCACCCAGCCACCTTGGCCTCCCAAAGTGCTGGGATTACAGCCGTGAGCCACCGAGCCCAGCCAGGACGTGTGTCTTTTTCTTCCAGCTAATAGTAAGGCTATGTGGCAGGATGAGAGTAATTGGGCTTTGGATTCAGATAGATCAGTGTTCAACTCTCAGCTCTGCCACTTACTAGATGTGTAACTTTGAGCTTTACCTCAATGAACTCAGTTTTTTTCTTTTATGTAATGTGAAATAATGCATGTCTTGCAAGTTATTCTGAGGATTATATTTGAGAATGAAAGTTGCATATTTGGCTCAAGGAAGGCAAGCTTTTATTTTGATGGGTAGCCCTAAATTGTAGTACCATGTTTAGAACATTGTAAGTGCTCAACAATTGATTATCATTATTATTATTTGAGACAGAGTCTTGCTCTGTCACCCAGACTAGAATGCAGTGGTGCGATCTCGGCTCACTGCAACCTCCGCCTGCTGGGTTCAAGCAATTCTCATGCCTCAGCCTCCCAAGTAGCTGGGATTACAAGCACGTGCCACCATGCCCCGCTAATGTTTGTATTTTTAGTAGAGATGAGGTTTCACCATGTTGGTTAGGCTGGTCTTGAACTCCTGACCTCAAGTGATCTGCCTGCCTTGGCCTCCCAAAGTGTGGGATTACAGGCATGAGCCACTGCGCTAAGCCAACGATTGATTATTGAATGAAAATGACAGTACATGCCAGGCACCATATGCTGCAAAGAGCACATGACAATACACATTTACTCTTTATGTATATCATTTCACTTCATTCTGACAAATATTCTGTGGAGAAGGCTCTGTTATTATTTCCAGTTTACACAGAAGAAATCGGGGGCTTAGGTTAGTTTAACAAAGTTCTCATAGCTAGAATGTGGCAGAACTGGGATTTGAACACCTTAGGAGCCCCAAAATAGCTGATTGAATGAAAGAATGAATGAAAGTGAGGAAACTTACACGGAGTCAGGTAGTGGCACAATGGAGCCCTTGTTCACTATTCTATTTATACTCTTTGGATCATCTCTATGAAAGAACTGAGGTGAGATGAAGGCACCTGCGGGTAAAGAGACCAACTTTTCCCCTTTAGTTGCTATTTGACAGTTTATGTCTGATGAACATGCAGGCTTATGTCTGGTGACCATAAGTACAACTGTTGATAAACAGAAATGCTTAGTGAATAAACACATCTTAAATAAATTCGGGGTTCTTGTTCTTAGCAATCATCAATAGCATGGCCAGATGAATTTTCCTGAGACAGGAAAAAGCATGATCTAAGTTACTGATTTCAAATTGCTTTGTATCAGGAATTTGCTTGGGAGCTATCAAAGCCAAGATGTGAAGTCCTCCCTGGCCTGACAACCTAACTATTCATAACCAAGGGACTTGACTAAGGAGCTTTGAAGAAGGAAAAGAAGTTCCCATTGCTCATTTTCCACGTTATTCCCTGCTTCTCCTGATTTGATCCCCAGTACTACCCTGCAGAAGAACAAGAAGAAAACAGTAATCTAGTTCCTAGTTCTCCTGACCAAATGATGTTATTCCTCTTGACTGGGAAGAAAATGGGAAGGTACTTATAAGACTTCTGATTTTGAAGGCTTTCAAGCAATCCAGGATCCCAGGCTTGAAAGAGTGAAAGAATACAAGTCTTTGAATTAGACAGACCTAGTTTTGAATCTTCACTCTTCCACTCACTGGCCATATAGTCTCAGTTTTTGTGTGATGTGTGGTGCTCCCAGCAGGGTCTCTTGCATCTGGTAAGCATATTTTCAGTAAATGGTGGTCATTTTTAGCCTTTGAAATATAAATAATATCAGAGGGATTTCAATATGAAAGTGAGGCTAAGAATTAAGGTAAACAGGAGAACTAAAAGTGAGACTGGATTCAGAAGTGACACAAATGAAAAATGAGTTAAAGTCAAAGCTGAGAGCAGGCCTTTGGAGGTTATTATGTTGCTGTGTGAATTATACATCATAGTACCCATTCTGACTCCTCCCCTGGAAACTCCATTTAGCCAAACATGTACAAGGAGTGATGCCAGCAAAGCAGAACTTTGTAGGGCAGTGGCCTCAGCTAACAACGATAACAAAAATAGGGATGTCCAGAGACTTATTTAAGAATGTCATTTCATCATAAACAAATTGAAGTAGAGACACAGAGTAGTTTGCTGGTTTGATTTAGAGGCACAGAGGTGTATTAGTATTCTGTGGCTGCTGTAACAAATCACCACAAATTTGGTGGCTTAAGACGACAGAAACGAGGCCAGGCGCGGTGGCTCACGCCTGTAATCCCAGCACTTTGGGAGGCCGAAGTGGGAGGATCATGAGGTTAGGAGATCGAGACCATCCTGGCTAACACGGTGAAACCCCATTTCTACTAAAAATACAAAAAATTAGCTAGACGTGATGGCGGGTGCCTGGAATCCCAGCTACTTGGGAGGCTGAGGCAGGAGAATGGCCTGAACCCGAGAGGCGGAGCTCACAGTGAGCCGAGATCACACCACTGCAGTCCAGCCTGGGCGAAAGAGTGAGACTCTATCTCAAAACAAAACAAAACAAAACAAAACAAACAAAACGAAACAAAGAAACAACAGAAACCTATTGTTTTATGAACGCTTATTTTAGGTTCAGGAGTACATGTGCGGGTTTATTATACGGATAAACTCACATCACGGGGGTTTGTTGTACAGATCATCTAATTACCCAGGTATTAAACCTACTACCCAATAGTTATTTCTTCTGCTCCTCTCCCTCCTCCCACCCTCCAACCTCAGGTAGGTCCCAGTGTCTGTTGTTTCCCTCTTTGTGTCTATGTGTTCTCATCATTGAGCTCCCAGTTATAAGTGAGAACATACAGTATTTGGTTTTCTGTTCCTGTATTAGTTTGCTAAGGATAATGGCCTCTAGCTCCATTCATTTGGTTATTTTTGTTGTTTTTGTTCTTGCTTTTTTTTTTTTTTGAACAGCTAGAAGTTCAACATCAGTTTCACTGAGTTGAAATTAAAGTGTTGGCATGGGCCAGGCATGGTGGCTCACGCCTGTAATCCCAGGACTTTGGGAGGCTGAGGCAGGCAGATCACATGAGGTCAGGAGTTCGAGACCATCCTGGGCAACATGGCGAAACCCTGTTTCTATTAAACATACGTAAATTAGCCAGGCGTGGTGGTGCGCACCTGTAATCCCTTCTACTCTGGAGGCTGAGGTGGGAGAATTGCTTGAACCCAGGAGGCAGAGGTTGTAGTAAGCCGAGATCACACCACTGCACTCCAGCCTGAGCAAGAGAGCAAGACTCTGTCAAAAAAACAAACAAACAAATAAATAAATAAAATAAAAATAAAATAAAATGAAGTGTTGCCATGGACCCGCTGGAAGAGGGGATACTCTTCCAGCTTCTGGTAGCTGCTGGCGTTCCTTTACTTATAGCTGCATCACTCCAGTCTCTGCTTCTGTGATCACATTGCCTCCTCCCCTTTTGTGTGTATCAAAGCTTAACCCAGTTTAGCCACCATCCTCAAATGAGATAACTAACTGCCTCCCATCTGTTGTTGTTTTTTTCTTTTTTTGAGATGGAGTCTTGCTCTGTCTCCCAGGCTGGAGGCTGGAGTGCAGTGGTGCAATCCCGGCTCACTGCAACCCCTGCCTCCCAGGTTCAAGTGATTCTCCTACCTTAGCCTCCTGAGTAGCTGGGATTACAGGCGCCAGCCATCGTGCCTGGCTAATTTTTGTATTTTTAGTAGAGACGGGGTTTCACCATGTTGGCCAGGCTGGTCTTGAACTCCTCACCTCGTGATCCTCCTG
>NW_012116588.1:262714-268849 GCF_000951035.1 Colobus angolensis palliatus | reverse complement strand
AGTAGCTGGGATTACAGGCCCACAACACCACGCCAGGCTAATTTTTGTATTTTTAGTAGAGACAGGGTTTCACTATATTGGTCAGGCTGGTCTCAAACTCCTGACCTCAGGTGATCCACCCACCTCGGCCCCACAAAGTGCTGGGATTATAGGTGTGAGCCACCACGCCCAGCCCATCTGTTGGTTTTTACCATTTGTTTTTTAATTATGAAAAACAATTTATACTCATTGTGAACCATTAAAAATACAGATCAGTTAAAGATAATGAAGGGAAGAAAAATAAATGGAAAAATTACCTTTAATCCTCCTACCCAGGGATAGCCAGCTCCTAATCTATGAGGATTTTTCTAGGCCGGGTCTTGTGTTTAACAAAGATGAAAAGTAGGAAAAAGAATAAAATTAAATAGAATAGAACAAACCATTTAGAAGGTAATGAAATAGGTTAATATTGCCCACAATGAATATGTACAGGACAGCTTAATTGAAAATAAAAATAGAGCTTTGCACACAAAATTTTCCAGGGCTGAAGGTACTTGTATGATATGTGGAAATGAAGCTCAGTCTCTTAGAAGTGCTAAGTTTAACTTTTGCCTTTCACCCCTTCATTTTCTCATTACGACCTCATTCACTCCCTGAGGTCAGACCCTGGCCTGCTAATCTGCCCTGTCACAGGCTCTTCATGAGTCCTTATCGGCCTTCCTCAGTATGTCAGTGTTATGAAGAAGTGGGGAGTCTGCTCCTCCCAGGCTAGTATCAAAGGGCAAAAGGGGCTGTGACAGAGGCAAACATTCAGACTACAGCCAGATGTGAAACTGAAGCAGCAAGAGGAAACACAAGAGCATAGGTAAAAAAAAAAAAAAAAATTCTTTAAAAAAATCTCATTTATCTAATTTTAGGTGCAGTCTACATCTAAGGGCATGAGGGATTAGTAAAATAGTATTTAAGGGAAAATTTGTGAAGGAAAATGAGTAAAAAAATTCTGGGAAGGCCGGGTGTGGTGGCCCGTCCCTGTAATCCCCGCACTTTGGGAGGCTCAGGTGGGTGGATCACCCAAGGTCAACAGTTCGAGACCAGCCTGGCCAACATGGTGAGACCCCATCTCTACTAAAAATACAAAAATTTATCAAGAGTGGTGGCTCTTGCCTGTAGTCCCAGCTACTCTGGAGGCTGAGGCAGGAGATTCGCTTGAACCTGGGAAGTGGAGAGATCGTGCCACTGTACTCCAGCCTGGGCACAGAGCAAAACTCTGACTCAAAAAAAGAAAAAAAATTCTGGGAAATGTGGAAAGGATATTCATCTGGAGCTAGAATCTCAGTGAATGTTGTATTTATCATAATTGTTATCAGTATTCAAATAACATTGATGAGACTTAGGAGTCACGAGACCATAGGGTCTGCTAGTTCAAAATCAATTAGATTTGTTTTGTGGGTCCCATCAGTGGAAGTTTTGGGGAGACAAACTGCAGCTTAAAGTAAGGAGACCATTTCTAACACAGATGTCAGAGAACAGGAGGGACTAGAGGGACTATTTGATAGGTAGTAAGTTGCTCATTGCTGGAGGTTTGCATAGCAAATTGTTGGGAGTTGGCAATATTATAGAGGAGATTTTAGAATCCGATAGATTGTTGGACTGGAGACTCTTTAAAGTCCTTTCCAATACTTCTGTGATTCTATGATATAAATAGAATGTTATGGGAAATTTCCCTAAGGAGCCGTAAAATACTACATTTACATGTACCTATAGAAGAGGCTCACATTCTAAAAACAATTCCCCAGGTCGACTCTGGTTTTCCTGAAGGAAGTGAGAAGGCAACAAAGAACAAACTGATGTCAGAGGAGTGCACATGTCTTGCCGGATGCCTGCTTTCTTCCTCTTGGTGAGTACGTACAACACCCACAGGGTCCCTGCTTTGCAAAGATCACGCAGAAAGATGGGTTCTCTTCTCCTAGAGGAATAATTTTGGTTGAGTTAGCAAATATTTTGTTTTGCAATTAACTAAAGGTAAGGGGATCTTTTCTAAAATATTTGTTTCAGAGCTCAAATTTCAGTTTAGGTGGCTGTTTTCTGGTCTAGGAAGCAAAAGAAGGGTGACAATTTTAGTGACCATGCCCCAAAAGCTCGTGTTCTTTTCCAAGTCTTAGAGGTTTCTGCAGCACAGGGCGGAACTAATAGAAGGGAAGGCAAATGCTGCTCTCACATCACACTATACATGAAGAAATGTACTTTTAAGATTTAGAACATGTGAAGAGTTAAAAAGGTTTCTGCATTTGGTATCAACTGACATTCTTTCAGGAGTAAAATAAAGCTTTTCAAAGTGCATGAAATAATACATAAAAATACCAAATTTTATTTATTTACTTTTATTTTTATTTTTTTAGACAGAGTCCCAGTCTGCCGCCCAGGCTGGAGTGCAGTTGTGCAATCATGGCTCACTGCAGCCTCAAACTCCTGGGCTCAAGAGATCCTCCCACCTCAGCCTCCTTAGGTAGCTGGGACTGCAGGTGTGCACCACTATACCTGCCTAATGTTTAACGTTTTTAAAATCTTTTGTAGAGATGGGGTCTTGCTATGTTGTCCATGCTGGTCTCAACTTCTGGCCGAAAGCAATCCTCTCACATCCACCTCCCAAAGTGCTGAGATTACAGATTGTGAGCTACCACACCCAGCCTATGTTTGTGTTTATAGCAAGATCTTCTACAGTACATATACTATAAAATGATACTTCCTTAGTTCTCTAGTGCCTTCCTTCTTTCCCCTTTTGAATTATAAATAAGAGCATCTTCTCACTTCGACTTCTATTTCTGCATATTCTCTAATACCTTCCTGGGCTCCTGTGCCAACCATGCCCTTTACATCCAGGCTCAGTGTTGGTGTTTACTGATTTGAAATGCAAAACGGCTGAAAATGTTAGCAATTTAATTTTTCCATTATGACAAATATTAAGCATTCACCTTTATCTATGCCTACTTATTCTGGCAAGGCTAAGGATATTTGACAAAATGATTAAAAAACAGCAGTATCAAAGATAATTTCCAGTTGGGTGTGGTGGCTCACATCTGTAATCCCAACACTTTGGGAGGGAGGTCCAGGCAGGAGGGCAGGAGGATTGCAACATAGCAAGACTCCATCTCTCTCTCAAAACAAACAAAAAAAAAAAAAAAAAAAAGAAAGAAAGAAAAAGAAAAATTAGCCAGGCATGGCACGTGTCTGTAGTCTCAGCTACTAGGGAGACTAAAGTTGGAGAATCACTTGAGCTGGGAGGTTGAGGTTGCAGCGAACTATTATTGCGCCACTGCACTCCAGGCTGCACAACAGAGCAAGATCCTGTCTCAAAAACAAACAAACAAACAAAAAAACCCTAAAAAACGCAAAACAAACAAACAACAACAACAAATATACATATATAGAGAGATGATTTCCAACATTAAAATGTATCTCCAGTAATTGATAGTTTTGAAGGAAATAATGTGATCTTTGGAATTCTTATTAATGTAGAAACATTTCTATCCTGATTATAGGAACTCCGTTCTTTTATTGTTTGGAGCACAGAGGGGCTGCTGAAATGGAGAGTCTCAAGACTGATACTGAAATGCCCTATCCTGAGGTAATAGTAGATGTGGGCAAAGTGATTTTTGGGGAAGAAAACAGGAAGAAGATGACCAACAGCTATTTGAAAAGATCTGAGAATTCTAGAATTATCCGGGCTATATGTGCACTGTTAAATTCTGGAGGTGGTGTGATCAAAGCAGAGACTGATGATAAAACCTATAGTTACCAATGCCATGGGCTGGGACAGGATTTGGAAACTTCTTTTCAAAAGCTCCTTCCTTCAGGTTCACAGAAATACCTTGACTACATGCAGCAGGGGCACAATCTCCTGATTTTTGTGAAGTCATGGAGCCCAGATGTTTTCAGCCTTCCACTAAGGATTTGCAGCTTGCGCTCCAATTTATATCAGAGAGATGTGACTTCTGCTATCAACTTGAGTGCTAGCAGTGCCCTGGAGCTTCTCAGAGAGAAATGTTTTAGAGCCCAAAGAGGAAGACCAAGGGTGAAGAAATTGCATCCTCAGCAGGTTCTTGATCGATACATTCAGGAAGAGGAAGATATGAGGATATTGGCCTCAGAATTTTTTAAAAAGGACAAACTCATGTATAAGGAGAAACTCAACTTTACTGAGTCAACACATGTCGAATTTAAAAGGTTCACCACCAAAAAGGTCATACCTCGGATTAAAGAAATGCTGCCTCATTATGTTTCTGCATTTGCCAACACTCAAGGGGGATATCTCCTCATTGGGGTGGATGATAAGAGCAAAGAAGTGGTTGGATGTAAGTGGGAAAAAGTGAATCCTGATTTATTAAAAAAAGAAATCGAAAACTGCATTGAAAAATTGCCTACATTCCACTTCTGCTGTGAGAAGCCAAAGGTAAATTTCACTACAAAAATCCTGAATGTGTACCAAAAAGATGTCCCGGATGGTTATGTCTGTGTGATTCAAGTGGAGCCCTTCTGTTGTGTGGTGTTTGCAGAGGCCCCAGATTCCTGGATCATGAAAGACAATTCTGTCACACGGCTGACAGCTGAGCAGTGGGTGGTCATGATGCTGGATACTCAGTCAGGTAAAGGGAAGTGAAGTCATTGTCCTCATCAGCAGGGAGGAACCCCTTTCTCTGCCTTTTGTGGATATTTGATCATATATTTTAGTTAAAAAAATAGAAATTTATATTTGCTTATAAGTGTTCTCCCATTACAGTGTTCCTTATCTAACATTTTTAGTTCCAAAGACTCAAAGACTCAGAATATAAACAGTTTGAGGTCAAGAAACGTTTGGATTCTATGGCCTAAACAACCTTTTTTTTTTTTTTTTTTTTTTTAAGACTCTCTCACCCAGGCTGGCGGGCAGTGGTGTGATCTTGGCTCACTGCAACCTCCACCTCCCAGCTGCAAGTGATTCTCCTGCCTCAGCCTCCCAAGTAGCTGGGATTACAGGTACACGCCACCATGCTGGCTAATTTTTGTATTTTTAATAGAGATGGGGTTTCGCCATGTTGCCCAGGCTGGTCTTGAACTTCTAACCTCAAGTGATCCACTCACCTCAACCTCCCAAAGTGCTGGGATTACAGGTATGAGCCACCACTCCTGGCCAGCCTAAGCAACTTTTAAAGTAAAGTTACAGTATGCCATCAGCCATGAGTTAGGAAAGGTCTCCTTTTATTCTCTATAAACCTGTTGAAAAAATTGTGTAGGCTGATCATCCCAGTCAAAATTGGAATAGCCTCATTTTAGAGATGATATTCTAGAGAAACACTGTTTAAGAATGACTCTGAGGCCGGGCGCAGTCCTAGCACTTTGGGAGGCCGAGGTGGGCAGATTGCTTAAGCCCAGGAGTTTGAGACCAGCCTGGCCAACATAGTGAAGCCCCATCTCTCCCCCAGATATAAAAATTAGCCAAGCGTGGTGGTGTACCCCTGTAGTCCCAGCTACATGGGAGGGTGAGGTGGGGGGATTGCTTGAGCCTGGGAGGTAGAGGTTGCAGTCAGCCGAGATCACCCACTGCACTCCAGCCTAAGCAACAGGGCAAGACCCTGTCTGAAAAAAAAAAAAAAAAAAAATGACTCCACTATTCCACTAATTCTTTCAAGCAAAACATTGTTGACAAATTTGAACTGTTTCGGTAACATTAGGCGCTAATAACCTTAAGCCACTGGGCTTAGGGCACCACCAAGTGGGGGAAAATGATGCAAAAGAAGATGCGAACTAAGCCTATAGTCCTTTATGGATTATCTGCTTGCCTTCACGGCCAGTGGGTTCCAAATTTGATCAAGACTTGAGTGATTAGAGAATTTTACTGGGTCATTCTTTCTCTTGTTTTAAATTTGTTTGAGTTCACTTCTCTCCTCCTCTCCCCTAAAGATCCTGCCACTTTGGATTCCATCTAACCTTAGATGGGGACATAAATAACTGTAACAACATTTTTTGTTTTTTGAGACATGGTCTTACTCTGTCACCTAGACTGGAGTGCAATGGCACGATCTCAGTTCACTGCAGCCTCTGCCTCCCAGGTTCAAGCAATTCTCCCACCTCAGCCTCCCGAGTAGCTGGGATTACAGGTGCACCACCATGCCCAGCTAA
>NW_012116588.1:226689-262664 GCF_000951035.1 Colobus angolensis palliatus | reverse complement strand
ACAGGGTTTCACCATGTTGGCCAGGCTGGTCTTTTACTCCTGACCTCAGGTCATCCACCCACCTCAGCCTCCCAAAGTGCTGGGATTACAGGTGTGAGCCACCACACCTGGCCAACACCATTTTTCAAATACTGTGCTTTAATCCTTGCTGATCCCTACTAGATGCTTTTTCTTCTTAGAGACAACCTGGAGTCAGAATATTATAATTGAAATGAAACTGAGGGATTATTACTTCACTCCTGTGTGAGAGAGAGGTGAAATGACTTGCCCAAGCCGAGTCACACAGTGACTTAGAATATGTGTGATATGTCCCCTGCAGGAATCCCCAGACTTCCTTTCCTGACATATGTGAGCTGTCTGAGGCACAGTAAGTATGACGGCTCAGGCACCCATGCACATCACAGGTCTCCAGTAATAAGAGCCAAAAAAAGAGGCTTTTTTTTTTTTTTTACTTTTTATTTTTTGTTTGAAACAATTTTCCATGTAATTCTCTAGCTCCTTCCAGCTTGGTCACAGACTACAACTCTTACCTGATTTCATCAGCTTCATCTGCACGAAAAAGTCCTGGATATCCCATAAAAGTCCATGAATTTAAGGAGGCTCTGCAACGACATTTGTTTCCAGGTATTCCCTCTTGATTTCAATTTAGGGGACTATTTGTTTTCTAAAATTGAATTGGGAGATATTAGTAGCAATGAGTTCAAGTGTTTCTCCTTAGAGAAGGTCAAATGAAGGACTTAGCAGCCATAATGATCCTGAAATTTTGCACATATATCTATATCTATATCTTATATATATATGATAGATAATGTCTATATATCTATATATCTGACTCTTGTTTCCAGTTATCTGATTCCCACTGTTACTATTTCTGTGTGCTTTCCAACTTCTCATAACATACGGCTTTTGTTTTCCAAATTTGAGAGTGCAGGGAATTTCTCAGGTCTCAACCATCAAAAAACTGCCCCTGGCTTTCCAGTGGAGAAGGAACTATTGGGTTATCTGAACTTCTTCTGAAGCAGGGTTTCTCAACCTTGGCACTATTGTCATTTGAGTCAGATAACTCTTTGCTGGGGGAGGGAGAGTCCTGTGAATTGTAGAATACTTAGCAGCATTCTGGATGGTACGTACTACATACCAATAGCTCCCCTCCAATTGTGACAATAAAAAATTCTCAGGCCGGGCATGGTGGCTCATGCCTGTAATCCCAGCACTTTGGGAGGCCAAGGCGGGTGACCTCACCTGAGGTCAGGAGTTCAAGACCAACCTAGCCAACATGGTGAAACCCGTCTCTACTAAAAATACAAAAATTAGCCAGGTGTGGTGGCGGCGTGTGACTGTAATCTCAGCTACTCCAGAGGCTGAGGCAGAAGAATCGCTGGAACCAGGGATGCAGAGGCTGCAGTGAGCCAAGATTACGCCACTGGACTCCAGTCTGGGTGACAGCGAGACTCCATCTAAAAAAATACATATATATGTATATTCTCTAGACATTGCCAAATATCCTTGGGGATGGGGGAGAGTTGGGGAGTAAAACTGCTCCTGGTCAAGAATCACAATTCTAAAGGAAAGCTCTTATTTTCCCAAGTGCACCAGGTATCATTTTTTTTCTGCAATGTTGCAGGAATACTTACCATATGCTTTTGTAAGTTTTGGTAATATCTATTCCTTGAATTTTCAGTGACACAGCAAGAGGTACAATTTAAACCAGAATCCCTCTGTAAGAAGCTGTTCTCAGATCATAAAGAACTGGAGGGATTAATGAAGACCCTGATACATCCTTGTTCTCGGGGGATTGTGATATTTTCTAGAAGCTGGGCTGGTGATGTTGGCTTCAGGAAAGAACAGAATGTCCTGTGTGATGCTCTCCTAATAGCAGTTAACAGCCCCGTGGTACTCTATACAATCTTAATAGACCCCGATTGGCTTGGAGGACTTGAATATGCCCGAAACACAGCTCATCAGTTAAAGCAGAAACTGCAAGCTGTTGGTGGTTACACAGGGAAAGTGTGCATCATTCCAAGGCTGATACACCTGACCGGCACACAGAGTAGACCTGGTGAGATCCCGCTGCGCTACCCCAGGTCCTACAGGCTTGCTGATGAGGAGGAAATGGAAGACTTGCTGCAGGCTCTTGTGGTGGTCTGCCTGTGCTCCAGATCTCTTCTGAGTGACCAGCTGGGCTGTGAATTTTTCAACTTGCTCATAATGGAGCAGAGCCAGTTGCTTTCTGAGAGTCTTCAGGAGACGCGTGAATTATTCATCCACTGCTTTCCAGGAATCAGGAAGACAGCCCTAGCCATAAAGATCATGGAGAAAATTAAGAACTTGTTTCACTGCAAACCAAAAGAAATCCTCTATGTTTGTGAAAGTGACTCCCTAAAGGATTTTGTGACGTAAGAGTTTTACCAACTACACACACACACAAATATATTTAGTCAGTCTTTTCAAGAGTGTCACAAAAGTAATTTGTGTTTTTAGTTTAAGTTTTTTAGTGCCTCAGCTGCATAAGTGCAAGAGCCCAAACTATATACACATTTCCAAATAATCACAGAATTGAGCTGTAATCAGGTAATTTATAATGTTCAACCTTAAACATCTCATTATAAATAACCCACATGTGCATAACTTAAATTTATAGAACCAGAAACTTTCTTTTTTCACAATCCTTGGCCTTAAATTTAAGAGAAGTAGAAATGAACCCATTCTGCTTTAACTATACTTTTTGTTTGATACGTAATGTTTTAAAGTCATACGGTATTTCTGCTAATTAGACATTGTACCTAGCGAAACTTAAATTTAAATACAGCTTGATTTTTTTCATAAAATATTTTCATTTTTGACATAAAATCAGTAATTTTAGAAAATATGCAAATTCACTTCTGATTTAAATCTCTAACTTTTAATTTAGTAAAATGAATTGGTCATTATGGAATTCAGCAAATGAGGGCGAAATCATTATGATTTTTGGTTTGGTTTTGTTATTCAATACATCTTTTTCAGCACTGTTGATATGGTATCTACTATGCTACATTTAGTGTTAGAGGAGAAAACATATTGAAGACCTTGCCATAAAAAAAACCATGTAAGTATTGTATAATAATAAAGGCATGCTCATTTTAATTAATTAATTAATTAATTAATTAATTTTTGAGACGGAGTCTTGCTCTGTCCCCCAGGCTGGAGTGCAGTAGCATGATCTCAGCTTGCTACAACCTCTGTCTCCTGGGTTCAAGTGATTTTCCTGCCTCAGCCTCCTGAGTAGCTGGGATTACAAGTGTGCCTCACCATGCCTAGCTAATTTTTGTGTTTTTCATAGAGACGGGGTTTCACCATGTTGGCTAGGCTGGTCTTGAACTCCTGACCTCAAGTGTTCCGCCCACCTCCTTCTTGCAAAGTGCTGGGATTACAGGCGTGAGCCACTGCACCTGGTCTCATGCCCATTTTAACAGGCTAGAGGTTGGTTGGCAAATATTCCCCAGTGAAGGAGACCATTGGGCACACTGTTAAGAAGTCAGCAGGAGAAGTGAATCAAATGTGGGAGGGCCTTCTAGGCAAAGGGCACAACAAGTACAAAGACATAGAGACACTGGAGAACCAGAATGGTAGGTCTGACTAGAGCAATGCAGAGTGTGGGTATATAGCAGGTGGTGATGTTGAAAAGGAGGCAGATGCCAGATTATGAGGGATCCTGTAGACTGAGCTGAGGACTACGTTCTTTATTAAGATTTATAGCTAAGTTTAAAAATACTCCAGTAAAAAGGCTAACTCAACAAATATCTATTAAACCCTTAATGTGAGAGGGATACAAAGATGGCTAAGAATCAGTGCTTTTATTTGAGTCCACACAGTCCAAACCAGAAGATAAGCACGTAGTTATGATTCAAGGCATAGGGAGTAAAGGCCCTAGGAACTGCATATGTAAAATCATGGAATGTGTAGGGATGAGTGATGTTACTTGGATCCAAATTAAAGGAGGCAAAAACAACCAAATTTGTTAAGAAAAAATACATATATGCTAAAGCATACTATAAAGAAAAATTGAGCTAAGTAAATGAGGTAGCTCCAAAGAGGCATAGCCCCATAGATTTGGCACCCTACTTGATGTGTCATGGAACTCAGCATCCTCTTGATGTTTTTCTTACCCAAATCTAAAGAAGCTCTAGAGGAATTTGAACTAGTGTGTGCTTTTTTGCACATAAAAGTTATGATATGCATCTAGGTAACTGTTCTCCAGCTCTAAAGAGGATAGAAAGTAAAGAAATGGTAGTGGTAGTAAGAGGTATAAGTTAGCTTTGAGATTTCCTTTAGATGTAATGAACTTGTCTTCAGGATTGCCAGACAGTAGGCACAGACTACTAATAGAAATAATACAATCTGTGACCTGGGTTCATTTCAGAAATTTCACATGCAGATTTAACTGGATAACCCCAAAGAGCAAGGTGTAAAATTATGCATTCGGTCTGTCAGGTAACTTGTAATTAGAACAGTTTTGTGGTATTCACACTACTGAATCAATGACTCAGTCTGCAGAAGAGAATCAGCCTCTGATTCCATTCCAGAGAGTAATGAATGCTGATGTTCTCTTTGGTGATATGCCTCAAGCCTTGTTTTTTCCATCCTTACAGCCAACAAACCACCTGCCAAGCTGTGACCCGGAAAACTTTCATGCAAGGGGAGTTTCTAAAGATTAAACACATAGTGATGGATGAGACTGAGAATTTCTGCAGCAAATATGGCAATTGGTACATGAAGGCTAAGAACATCACCCATCCAAAGGCAAAGGGGGCTGGAAGTGAAAACCTTCACCATGGGATTCTCTGGCTTTTTCTTGACCCATTTCAAATCCATCATGCAGATGTCAATGGCCTTCCCCCTCCATCTGCTCAGTTTCCTCGCAAAACAATCACCGGTGGGCTCCACTGTGCTGTGGAAATAGCAAATGTTATGAAAGAAGAAATGAAGAGGATCAAAGAAAATCCTCCCTCCAACATATCTCCAGACACATTAGCATTGTTCAGGGAGACTGCCTATGAGGAAGCAATGTGTGCCCAGGCTCTGCCTGGAGTGTGTGAGACAAAGACTAATCTGACAACAGAACAAATAGCTAACTACGTGGCAGGAAAATGTCACAGCCTGTTCCAGTGTGGCTATCTGCCCAAAGATATAGCAATTCTGTGCAGGAGGGGGGAGGACAGAGGACGCTATAAGCTTGCACTGCTAAAAGCAATGGAATTAATTGAGACCCACAGAGCATCAGAGGTTGTGTTTAGCCAGGCCACTGGTGTTTGCGGAAGCCACATTATTTTAGACAGTATTCAGCAATTTTCAGGCCTGGAGAGGACTATCGTGTTTGGGCTTAGTCCAGAATGCGACCAGTCAGAGGAATTTCATAAGCTCTGCTTTGCTTCAAGAGCTATTAAACACCTCTACCTGCTTTATGAAAAGAGGGCAACCTTCTGAAAATTATTACAAATAATAGAGGAAGGCAGGAAGAGCAGAGTCCTTTCTCCTAGACAGGTGGCAGTGACTCCCTTTTAATATTACAAGTGAGGAAATCAAGATACATCAGTATGGCCTGGAGCCACAGAAATGTCTCTTGGAGCTGAGCCTTCCACTCTATTTCAGTGCCACTGGCCTTTTCAAGTCTCCTTCACCTCCTACCTATGCAATTACAATAGACTAAATTAGTCCCCTGTCTCCAGCTTTCCCATTCAATCCAGCTATCATCCATTAAATGGAGAAGTTCTCCTTAAATAGGGAACTGATTTTATGTAATACCTTGCTAACATATCTTCAGTGAGTCCCCACAGCCTTCAAACCTAACCAATTTTCAAGGCTTTCATTAATATGCCCTGACTTGCTCTCCCAACCACATCCCTCATTGTATCTCCATCTCCCAGGGTTTCTCATGCACCCCAGCCTAGGTGGTATATTTTTTGGGTGGTGGTATGGTGCCCTCCAGGCTGGTTACTTTGACTGGATAGGTCTCAAAAGTAGCTGGTTGACTGGCACTGGCACTTGACCCATACTGGCTATGGGTCTCAAGCTTTCCAGGTCCAGAACTCGATTGCCTTTTTGTACCAAGTCTAGATCAGTTTCTTGGGGATGCTTTATGCTAATCAAGCTCACAAAGGACCAATGCATAAATGAAAATGCTACTCTGTTAATTTATAGTGAGGACCATAGTCATAAGTGGGTTAAATGCTTTTGCTAATCAATGCCCTCAACAGTAATTTAGGAAGCCAAATTGTATGAACATGGCCTTACAGTAAGGGAAGCTAGTAATTTGATTCAAATATTAAGTCTTCAGGCCGTATTAGACTATTGCAATATCTATTAGGTGGGTTCAAAAGTGCAAAAACTGCAGTTACTTTTGCACCAACTTAATATAAAATAAGATTGCAATATTTCTAAAATAAAGATATTTCTATCACAAGCACTAGATAAATTAGTTTATAGGTTTACCGGCTAAAGCAAATTTAGAATGCTAAGGACGACTAGTTTTTCATTATTCTCTGCCTTCAGATGAATTTTTTTTTCTCTGTCTTGGTTTCTAAAGTTTCCAGGTTCACCACCAACCCTCTCTGTACTGCCCCCAACATTTTTTGCCTACATTTATTCTCTACGTATATAAATACACACATGTAGGCTAGAAACGCCTTATACTCTGCCACTGCCTGGAAAATAGTCTTCCTATAAGAGGCCTTTGCACATCTCTGATCTCTTCCATTATGACTTGGTGCTAATTTTTAAATCCAGCTCTCAGAGTTTACTGGGATCCTGAGTGGCAACTTTACCACCGACACCACGCACACACATCCCTGACTCTAGGTCTGTGCCTGTGCCGTTTTCTCAGTCTTTAAACCCTTTTCTGTCCCCTCCACCTTTGAAATCCTTACTTGTCAGTCACATCCTTATTCAAATGCCTACTACCTCAATTAAACTTTTACTATCTCCTTAAGTGAAACTTTCCAATGTATATGATACATATGAGAAATAAAATAAAAATTCCCTTTTTCTAGTCAGCTCCTCAAATGGCTGAGCCAATTCTGTGCTCTTCAAATTACTCTTGCTTTTGCAAGGATTTTTACATTGCTTTGGAAGTATTCCTATTTCCAAACTGTTTTTAACTTCTAGAAAAGTTTAGGATAACTTGATTGACTCTGGGGAGGCTTGAATCCAGGAGAGCATGTGGAAATTTTGGTTATGACTTTAGGTAAAGCTCCTCAGCCTCCCAAGAGGTGGAAGAGCAGGCAGGGTTTCGAGAAGCTCTCTTAGCTGCCTTTCTAAATTGCTTAGGCCCGTTAGAAGGGCTAGTCTGCACCTAGGCACAGATTGAAAAGAAAAACCTCTCCCTTGCTTCCCACTGCTCTAATTACCTGGTGTTTCTTCCTTTTGACCTTTCCTTGGGGGCTTTAAGGTATTTTTGGGTAGGAGGAAATGAAGCTCAGCAATCGATTTTGCGAAAGATGCCAGTGCATTGACATTCTGATGTAAGGAGATGTATGAATTCTATAAAAATAATGTAAAGAGTCAAAGTCAACAGGGTATGAAGGAGTATGAGTGGGACAGGGAATTGTTATATTTTAGTCATAAGCCTTAGTACCATTTGACTTTTTAAAATATATGCATGCATCATATAATTTTTAATAACATAATTGATTTGTAAAGAATTGTTTTAAATATTGAATTTGAGAGTCTTTGTCAGTTTTTAATCTAGTGAAACAACTCAATCAGGATGAAAGTAGAATAACTAATTCAGCGATTCTCAACCCTGGATGCTCATTACAATTTCCTGGGGAACTTAAAAAAAAAAAAAAAATCAGTGATCAGGCCAGACACCAGACTAATTAACCTTAGCAAGTCTGGATACAGGCTCGGGCATCGGTATTTATTAAATGTTGTCCAGGCAGGGTGCAGTGGTTTGTGCCTGTAATACCAGAACTTTGAGAGGCTGAGGTCGGGGGCAATCACTTGAGGCCAGGAGACCAGCCTGGGCAACATAACAAGACCCCATCTCTACAAAAATGTTTTTTAGCCGGGCGCGGTGGCTCAAGCCTGTAATCCCAGCACTTTGGGAGGCCGAGACGGGCGGATCACGAGGTCAGGAGATCGAGACCATTCTGGCTAACACGGTGAAACCCCGTCTATACTAAAAAACACAAAAAACTAGCTGGGCGAGGTGGCGGGCGCCTGTAGTCCCAGCTACTTGGGAGGCTGAGGCTGGAGAATGGCGTAAAAACCGGGGAGGCGGAGCTTGCAGTGAGTTGAGATCCGGCCACTGCACTCCAGCCCGGGCGACAGAGGGAGACTCCGTCTCAAAAAAAAAAAAAAAGTTTTTTAAAAACTTAGCTGGGCATGGTAGTGCATGCTTTTAGTCCTAGCTACTCCAGAGGCCAAGGTGGGAGGATCACTTGAGCCCAGGAGTTTGAGGCTACAGTGAGCTATGATTACTCCATTACACTCCAGCCTGGGTTAGAGAGCAAGACTCTATCTCTTAAAAAAAAAAGTCCAAATGATTCTAATATGTTACAAGGGTTGAGAACCATTGAACCCTTCTCCTAGTTTCTTATTTCTGTCCTCAAAAAATGTGTGCACATTTCTCTTCCTATTAAGACTGTGAGCTCCTTGAAAGTAAGAGGATGAGTAGAGCAACTAGTACAGTGCCTAACACACAGCAGGTGCTCCGTAAATATTTGCTGAACTGTACTTGTAGCTTTTAGAAAACTAGAATCTACAATGATTCTATTCAATAGTATGAATTTCTAATGTTAGTGATTTCAAAGAAGTCAGTGTGGAGAATAATCTTTAACACTGTAATAATGAAGAATAAGGGAACAATAAAGGCAACTCAATTGTTTTTAGGCAACAGGTCAAATTAAGAATCTATGATGATAGTTTGTTAGATTCAAATGTAAGATTAGGAACTGGTGGGGACTAAGAATAATTGACTAACTGGGTTGTACTTAGAATTCTCAATGTTTTCTACAAAGTCTTAATATGGATGGACAAAGCAATTAACTAGATGAAATAACTAAGATAAAAGAGAAGCTTTGGAAGCTGTGAGAAGCTTCTAAAACTTACTCTTAAAAAGGGTAATATAATATTATTATGGAAGCTTCGGAAATGGAGAAAAGCAAAATTAAAAGTTCTTAAATCAGGCTGGGTGCAGTGGCTCACGCTGGTAATCCTAGCACTTTGGGAGGCTGAGGCGGGTGGATCACCTGAGGTCAGGAGTTCGAGACCAGCCTGACCAACATGGAGAAACCCTGTCTTCACTAAAAATACAAAATTAGCTGGGCGTGGTGGCGCATGCCTGTAATCCCAGCTACTCCGGAGGCTGAGGCAGGAGAATTGCTTGAACCTGGAGGCGGAGGTTGTGGTGAGCTGAGATCGCACCACTGCACTTCAGCCTGGGCAAAAAAGGGTGAAACTCTGTCTCAAACAAACAAACAAACAAACAAACAAACAAACAAAAAAGTTCTTAAATCATCTTGTTATCTGGGTGTAACATTGTTTTCATTTTTGCTTATTTATTTCTATTCTTTGTTGATATGGAAAAATATTTTCACATAGTTATGATCAAGTTGTGCTGTCAACTTTATATCCTATATGTGTGCTTTTTTCATTTAATTGTTGTGTGAGATATTGCTATAGACTACATTATTGTTCCCAAAATTTCATACCTGTCTATATCTATACCCTTTGTAGTTACTAATGTTAGAGGTAGAGATATTTTCCACCCCTATAATCTGGCCTTGGCCATGTGACTTGGAATGTTAGTAGTTGTGATGTGCACTGAGGCTGTACATGGACTTTCAGCATTGGGTTTACTGTCTCGGGTTTCTGTTATTTCCATGCAAAGAATGTACCCTGGGTGGTGCTCCAGCCACTGAGATATGTGAATCCAACTCCAACTCAACTCATGGCCTGGAGCCAAGTTCCACCAGTTCTAACTAGCTCCACCAAAATTCAGTTGATCTGAAAGTGCATGAATGAGAAATAAAAGCTTATTATTTAATGACTGAGATTTCAAGGTTGTTTGTTTTGTAGCTGTAGCCGACTAATGCAGGCATTTCCTCATGTTGTAGCAGTCTTCAATATAATCATTTTTAATGGGTGCACCACATTCTAGCCAGATCATACGAAATTTCAATGATCTTTCTCTTGTTATTTGTGTCACTAGCAATTTTACACCAATTAAAATTAAGCCAGGCACATACTCAGGCATACAACCTTTTCTTTTTCTGGTATGGTAATAAATCCCTGGAGATAGGTTTACTGGATGAAAAGGTGACCTGGATGAAAGAATCATCTTATTCAGATTAGTTCTGATGGGAAGTGAACAGAAAACCCCAATCACTGCATCTGATAACGTATACATTTTGCTGCATCAACTAAGAGAACAAAATGCTGACGTCAAGTTCTGATGACAAAAAAGGCAATGATATCTTGGAAACAGGTGACTCTAAAAGGGCTGCAAGGGAGCACAGAGAGTGAAACTAAGGCTCACCACCCTAACCCGGAGCTGCAGAGGAAGAACTTAACTTGGAGAACTATGGGTAGAAACATGAATTATATAACCTCGACACTGCATTAAAAAAAAATCTGTGGTCACGTAAAACTGACATAGGGTACAAAGAGAAAAGAAAAGATGCCTCTGACCATGAACAGGACCTTTTAATATTTTTTTAATTAAAAATTTTTTTGAGACAGGGTCTCATTCTTTTTGCTCACATTGGAGTGCAGTAGCGCAATCACAGCTCACTGCAGCCTCGACTTCCCAGGATCAGGCGATCCTCCCACCTCAGCTTCTGAGTAGCTGGGACTACAGGTGTGCGCCACCACGCCTGGATAATTTTGGCACTTTTTGTAGAGACAGGATTTTGCCATCTTGCCCAGGCTGGTCTCAAACTCCTGAGCTCAAGCAATCCACCTGCCTCAGCCTCCCAAAGTGCTAGGATTACAGGCATGAGCCACCGCGCCCAGCCTAAACAGGACTTTTTAAAAAGAGAAACTCTGGCATGGAGAAACCCATTTGAGAAAAGAGGAGAAACTGCAGAGGTCAACTCGATCTTCTATGAAGCTGACTTGCCTCCGTTTCCCCAAGGTTTTGGGCAAGCTGAACATAAAATTATTTTCAAGAAGCTTCAATCTGAAATAAATACAAAGTTTATAATAACCACATGCTATTATTTATTGAAATCTTACTATAATCAGCTACAATTTGCTAAATGCTTTGCATACATTCTCACAACAACTCTATGAAATATCTACACATTATCTCCACTTCATAAATGACACAACTGAAGCACAGAGAATTTCACTTTCTCAAAGTCACATATCAAGTAAGTGGCCAAGCTTGTTAAATGTGACATTTATTTATTTATTTTTATTTATTTATTTTTTTTGAGGCGGAGTCTGGCTCTGTCGCCCAGGCTGGAGTGCAGTGGCCAGATCTCAGCTCACTGCAAGCTCCGCCTCCCGAGTTTACGCCATTCTCCTGCCTCAGCCTCCGGAGTAGCTCGGACTACAGGCGCCCGCCACCTCGCCTGGCTAGTTTTTTGTATTTTTTAGTAGAGACGGGGTTTCACCATGTTAGCCAGGATGGTCTCGATCTCCTGACCTCGTGATCCGCCCGTCTCGGCCTCCCAAAGTGCTGGGATTACAGGCTTGAGCCACCGCGCCCGGCAAATGTGACATTTAAATAGAATCCTTACTCTCATAATCCAAACTGAGAAGTTATAAATACTCTGAAAATACTCTCCAGTGTATGCTGGAATATTCAGAGTGAACAAGAATACTTATGTTTTCCATTAGGGTCCTCTGTCAAGCTCTTGTCTCTGGAAAGTGTTAGCCTTTATTGTAAGCACACAGCTGACTAGCCTATTCTGTTTCTTACAGTTGATATCTGCAGTCATCACAGAGCCTCTTGATCATTCTGGAAAAATCAGAATTTCTTGATCTGCAAAGCTGAGGATCAGACTCTGGTCATCTTCCTGATCCATCCAAGGTCAGGCCCTCCTGACAGGAACTGCCAGATCCCCTCTAAGGCTGCTGCATCTTACCTTCTCCCCTTGCAACCTTGCAGGCATTTCCTGGTGATGTAGAATTATGATGTCCCCACCTTCCTTCCCTTAAAATCCCTGACAAATATAGGTACAACGTCAGAGCAGATATTGCTGATTATCAAAGGAAATGGGCATTTAGAAAGTTCCAGGGACAGTGCTTTCTCTCTGAATCTACCTCATTCACAAGGGGAAGGAGGGCCCTTAGCTGCCCCATTCAGTATCTTCAGTTAACAGAAGGCAAACATGATTTTGAAAGAAACGGGATCAGTTTTCACTTCTTTTCCTTCTTTCATTCTCAATTTAGAAAAGGTGTGAATAATGAGAAATTAAGACATAGCCACGATGTATTTTCTCTTGTTATTGTTTACTACTTCAGAGTTCTCTTGGACCAATTGCAGATAAAGTCCCTCATCCCTGCTTTAATCAGGGAAGGCTGTCTTTGCCCAGTTGTACAGCTTGAAAGAGGCACGTGGTAGAGGGGGAGACAACGAAGGAAGCAGGTGCTTCCTTCCTAGCCAGCCAAATATGACAAACCCCATCAGCCAAAGGCTAATACATCAAAATACCTTTACAGTCCCATTGATGTCTCCTTTGATATATACAGTTACAACAAACATATATTAAGTGCTTAGTATGTGCTAGACATGGTGCAAATTGTTTTAAAAATGTATCTTTTAACCCCCCAACCAGTCTTTGAATTATGTATAGCAGTAAGGTAGGATAAGGCTGTGTAAGTGTTAAGAGCTTGAGTCCAGGGGTCAGATCAACTCTGGCCTGGAATTCCAATTCTATTCTTAATTGGCTGGATGACCTTGAGCAAGTTACTTTACCTCTTTAAGATTCAGTTTTCTCATCTATAAAACAGAGGTAAAATTCATACCTATGTCTTAAGGTAAAGATGAAGATTGAAAGCTAATACTACATTTAGGCTGACCATGGTGGCTGACACCTGTAATCCCAGTATTTTGAGAAGCCGAGGCAGGTGGATCACTTCAGCCCAAGAGTTTGAGACCAGCCTGGGTAACATGGTGAAACCCCATCTCCACAAAACAAACAAACGAACAAGCCCCCAAAATTTGTCAGGCATGGTGGTGCGTGCCAGTAGTCTCAGCTACTTTGGAGGCTGAGGTGGGAGGACCACTTGATCAACCAGGAGGCTGAGGCTATAGAAAGCCGCTACACTGTAGCCTGAGGGACAGAGCATGATACTGTCTGAAAAAGTAAAAATAATAAATAAATATGACATTGGCTGGGCATGGTGGCTCATGCCTGAAATTCCAGCACTTTGAGAGGCTGAGGCAGGAAGATCACTTGAGGTCAGGAGTTCAAGACCAGTCTGGCCATCATGGTGAAACTCTGTGTCTACTAAAAATACAAAACAATTAGCTGGGTGTGGTGGCACGCACCTGTAATCCCAGCTACTTGGGAGGCTGAGGCAGAAGAATCACTTGAGCCCGGGAGGCAAAGGTTGCAGTGAGCCAAGATCATGCTACTGCATTCCAGCCTTAAAAAATAAACAAACAAACAAATAAATAAGACATTTAAATAAAGCATAGTATGTGGAAAGTCTCAATAAATTTTAGATCTTAATAGTTCCAATTTACAGCTGAGGAGACTCTGACTTAAAAGATAAATACTTAGGGCCAGTTTCGACGGCTCACACCTGTGATCCCAGCACCTTAGGAGGCCAAAGCTGGAGGATTGCTTGAGGCCAGGAGTTTGAGACCAGCCTGGGCAATATAGAGAGACCCTAGCTCTATAAAATTTTTTTTTAAAATTAGCAGGGTTTGGTGGCATGCTCCTGTAGTCCAGCTACTTGGGAGACTGAGGTGGAAGGATTGTCTAAGCCCAGGAGTTCAAGGTTACAGTGAGCCATGATCATACTACTGCACTCCAGCCTGGACAACACCACAAGACTCTAGCTCTAAAAATAAATAAATAAGTAAATAAATAAACAAAGAAATCATAAATACCTTACCCAAGATCACAGCACTAGCAAATTCTGAGTCTGAGATCTGAACCCATGTCTGTCCGACTCCAAAGTCCATGTTAGCTTCTATGTTCTTCTGTTTGTACATCAAAGTTAAAGGCATAAATCTCCTTCTGTGTTGACAGTAATTCATTTGATTTTATGTTGAGACTTGGATCAAATACACTTAGAATACTGATGGTATTCGTAGCCTCTGAATTTTTCTACAAAATCAATATGATTACTTAAATGACTTACATAATAGGAAAATGTTCAGAGGATAGCATTTTGTATACTAAGAAACATAAAAAATATATCTGTCATTACAAGTTCTATATAATTACATTATAGAAAGATTGGAAAATAGAGAACCACAAAAGAAAATTCAATCCCTATGATTACCACCGAATCATGCAGCTGCTTTCACTTTTGCTTGTTCATTTCCTGGGCTAGTCTACCGGCAGATATATTTTAGCAGAGTTGTAATCATAGCATACATTCCATTTTTATATCCTGTTTGAGTTGATTGTTCCAGTGACCCCTTTCTTCTCTGCAGTCTCCCATAGAGTATGTGAGGCATTTCCCACATTGCAGCCTAGGAAGAGGTGGTTCTCAGTGCCTTTGAGTAAGGAGCCAAGATTATCAGTGCAGTAGTGCCCCTTATGTTCCAACTGATTTCATGAGCAGCCGGAACTCATGCCTATAGGGAAGAAGATGATGGGCAAGTAAAGGAGGAGAAAGCTCTTCACCTAACTCCATAAAATATGGGGTAGAGCGGGCTGGGGTGGGGGCAGACATTTTAGGGAACTGCGCAACAGAGCAACACAATTAGGACAGAAGCAGCCTTCTTTCCTTGCTTCCCCATGGGTCATTATTGTGGGAAGATCGCATGTGGGTGTGCCCTCCTTGTGCAGTTGCCAGTCACAGAAATCAGGAGGTCTGTAAAGCAAACCTCTGTTTGGCTAAAGGTACCAAAGGGTGGCAGAATCGGTTGTCCCCAAATATGCCATTTTGGCATAAGGATTATTTTGAGCTAAAGGCACTTGAAAGTAGCAGATGCGTGGCTCAAGCCTGTAATCCCAGCACTTTGGGAGGCCGAGATGGGTGGATCACGAGGTCAGGAGATCGAGACCATCCTGAGCTACACGGTGAAACCCCGTCTCTACTAAAAAAAATACAAAAAACTAGCCGGGCGAGATGGCGGGCGCCTGTAGTCCCAGCTACTCCGGAGGCTGAGGCAGGAGAATGGGGTGAACCCGGGAGGCGGAGCTTGCAGTGAGCCGAGATGGCGCCACTGCACTCCAGCCTGGGCGACAGAGCGAGACTCCGTCTCCAAAAAAAAAAAGAAAGCAGATGCATATGAGGATGCAAAGGCATAAAAATAATATAATAGACTTTGAGGACTCGGGGGAAGGGTGGGAGAAGGGTGAGGGATAAAAGGCTACACACTGGGTGCAGCGTACACTGCTCAGGTGATGGGTGCACCAAAATCTCAGCAATTACTACTGAAGAATTATCCATGTAACCAAACACCACCTATTCCCCCAAAACTGTTGAAATAATAATAATAATCATACAAAGAAAATAGAAGATGCAAAAAGGGAATCTTAATCTTTTTTTCTTCCTGAAAACAGGAGATAAAAGTCCCATGTGAAAGATGTCCTCCCTGTAGCAGGAGAAGAAAAAGCATTCTTTGACAGAGGTCATAACCAGGATAATCCTCTACAAACAGACCTTGCTAAAATAACCCTTATCTTCCTTTGCCTCCACACATAATTTAATGTAATTACTTTTCTACAATTACACTCTTTGCTCATCCTACTACATAAGCATTTAGGTTTCAGCACTTCTTCAATTTTCTATAGGGGCTCCTATATGTAAAAATCTGTAGGTTTTTCTCTTGTTAATCTGTCGTAGGCCAATTTAATCCTCAGGCCTAGCCAAAATCCCTAGGAGAACAGAGGTAAAGTTTTGCCTCCCCTATAGTTTCTGGTAGTGAAAATGGGACCCTAGAAGGCTGGGATGTGCCACTCACTTCAGAGCCTGTAGGTGGGATCCCGGAAGAGCTGAAAGAACCTGCAAAAGGTAAAAATTCTTACCAAAGTCAGCTCCCCCACGTATCTACCTGCAGTGCCCTGTGGAGAGGAGAACGTTAAACATTTTCCTTGTCTTTTCCTTTCCAAATTCAGATCGGCAGGAGAAAAACATTTGTAAGAATGAGTTCTTTGAATTGTAACTTTTATAAATTTGGTCTGGTTATGATTCACAGCCTCCCAGGAATAATAAAAAGTCCTTGTGTGCATTGTCGATGTCGTTTGTGTTGTTTGTCACAAGGAAGAAAATCGTAAGATGAGATTCTTCTTTCGTTTTACGTCCCGAGAGCCCGGTTTTAAAATATTCTCTCTGGCCTTCGCCGCCAGGGGGCGCAAGTGTTGCTGGTTTGCATCAGGCGGCCCGCCTGGAACCCAAGCTCTAAGATAAGCAGCGTTTTCGTCCGACTGTGCCAGCTCTCAGAGAAGTTTGTCTTAATAAAAGGTCCCAGTCCATAAGAGGCGTTTGTCATCTGAACCTTCATTGTCTTTTTTTTTGAGACACAGTTTCACTCTGTCGCCCACGCTGGAGCGCAGTGGCGTGATCTCGGTCACTATAACCTCCACCTCCCAGGCTCAAGTGATTCTCCTGCCTCAGTCTCCCGAGTATCTGGAATTTCAGACATGCGCCACCACGCCTGGCTAATTTTTGTATTTTTTGTAGAGACGGGGTTTCACCATATTAGCCAGGCTGGTCTCGAACTCCTGACCTCAAGTGATCCGCCCACTGCAGCCTCCCAAAATACTGGGATTACAGGAGTGAGCCACCGCGCCTGCAGAAGGGCTGCATGGCTTGCATCCTTCTTGGGGATGCCTCTTGCATCCATGGTTAAGTGATAAAAGCCTTACTGATTTTAAGCTATAAAAACTTACTGGTTTTGAGTCATAATTAAGATAGGTACAGCTTTGAAGATTTGAACTTTTATATCTAAAAGGATTTTGTTTTTAAAGAAAGCTGTCATCCTAAACAAATGTCTATGGAAAGATGAGATCGAAAGAAAATATTAATAGGCAAAAATGAGAATCAACTTTTACCAAAATTATTAAATTTTGTGTTTATGTATACCTAATTCATGACTAAGATTTTAAATGAAAATTTTAAGATCTGTTTGTGTCTGTCTCTTTGTTTATGCCTATGTATGTATGTTGTGTATATGTGATATTTCTCTACCTCCTGATGATATTGCACCAGTCTAATTCAGAATGTCTGAGGAAGGACGTTAGCATCTGAATTTTTAAAAAGTATGCCAAAGGATTTGGACAAGCAGCCAAGATTGGGAACTAATTATCTGATTAATGAATGACATCTCTAATTCAATTACCTCTAGTGCACAGCACCTTTTCTTATAGCTAAAAATGATTGCTAAATCCACACCATAATAATTTTTTCAATGTATAAAGATAGACGCCCAAAAGAAATGGAACAAGAAACCAACAAGAGCTCAAGGGAATTGTGACTCCTGTGGGCTGTTGAGGGAGACAGCAGGTCAAAAATTAGCAGGAACTTGATTAGAACGATAGCAACGGTATTGGCAGCTAAATTAGTAACAGTGAATCCAGCAGGAATTTCATCTCGGCTCCAGTTACAACTATTAGGATTATGTAGGCTACTATAAAAATTAAAAGAGAAAGTCAGTAAGATGCACCGTTTAATTTCCTTTCTGGCTCTTTCACTGTTTCTTTTCATTTTGTTTTTTCCCTTTTCCTTGCCAACAGAAAAATATTTCTTGAGTAACTCAGGCCTACTGTACAAGGTAACAATTCTCTTCTCCCTTTCCATCTTCTTCCTCTCCAGTTCCACTCCTGAGAGAGTATCCTTAAAAACAGTTTGGTGTGTATCCAGAAAAAACTTTTTTGTAGCATTGTTCTCCAGGGTGTTGAAGGATTTCTTCTGATAAAGTTTCTTTAGTCTTTAGCCAGAACTAGTCTTTGACCTACTTAGTCTACTGATAAGCAGGAAATAGCACTTTTTTTCCCCCTTGAAGCTAGAAAGGCAGGCCTAAAGTGAGTAGGAGCATTCTGAGAAATGGAAACTTAAAAAAGGCGGCAACCTTCTAGTTTCATTCTCAGAAATACCAAAGCAGCCTTTTTCCTGGGCTTGTTTTCTGCAGAGAGCTCAGATTTGAGAGCCATTTCTAGCCTTTGAGGGTTACCACTGTCGTCAGCCAAACTGCAGGGTCTCCTAAATATATCAGAACTCCTGGAACTTTCTCATCTTTTCAGCATCTCAACCCTGTGGAATCTTTTAATTCCCAAGGTAAGTACAGATTGTCCGGAGAGATCTAAGCCATGCCTATTCAATGGAATGGAGAGTCTCTCAAAGAGACCTCACAACTCTAAGATGAAAATCCCCTCTGTGGCTGTAGACTCTTCCAGACATACCCACTTTAAGCAAGAGAGGACGAAGTAGACACTTTACGTCTACACTTTTAATAAATAAATGAAATAGACAATGAGAGGAGCTGGCTCTTAGACTGGACTCACCTTGTAGCTGAGGCCTGGGATGTAGGACTCCAGCCCAGAGAGTCCTACATCCTGGCTGGGCTGAGAAAGAGAGATGTAGAGGGTTCTCGTAGTTCTGGGGAGCAAACCTTCAGATGAGACAAGGGAGGAGCCTTGGGAGGAAGGGATGCTTGTGAAGATTCTTTTTTTTTTTGAGACAGGGTCTTGCTCTTTCACCCAGGCTGGCGTGCAGTGGTGTGATCATAACTCACTGCAGCCTCGACCTTCCAGGGCTCAAAGGATCCTTCCGCTTCAGCCTTTGAAAGTGCTGGGACTACAGGCACTGAGCACGAGGGTGCCTGGCTAATTTTTTTTGTTTCTGTAGAGAGGAAGTCTTGCTAGATTGACCAGGCTGGTTTCAAACTCCTGACCTCAAGCAATCGTCCTGCCGTGGCCTCCCAATGTGCTGGGATTACAGGTGTGAGCCACTGTACCCGGCCGTGCCTGTGAAGATTCTTTAGCAGTTAGCTGATTGTTTTATCGCTATGAAAAGGGATTTCTTATTTTGATTTTTCTTTTTTTTGAGACAGGATCTCACTCCGTCACCCAGGCTGGAGTGCGGTGATGCAATCGTGGCTCACTGCAGTCTCGACCTCCCCAGGCTCAAGTGATCCTCCCATCTCAGACTCTCTGGAGGAGCTGAGACTATAGACCATGCACCACCACACCCAGCTAATTTTTTTGTATTTTGTAGAGACTGGGTTTCCCTGCTCAGACTGGTCTCAAACTCCTGGGCTCAAGCAATCTGCCCACCTTAGCCTCCCAAAGTGCTGGGATTACAGGCATGAGCCACTGAGCCCAACTGTGTTTTCTTGTTTTTCATAATACATACACTGTTTTGTTTTCAGAGAAACTTAAGCTGTATTGACTGGGAAACTATGATCTAGTTGGACTGAGATGTAATTTTTGCAAGTGCGTCACTGCATTGGGTTATGTTGTTTACCGACATTAATTAAAGTAGATACTTGTGAAAGCACTAGGTGTTCTGTCTAGCTGTGTTTTTATGTATGACTTTTGCTTGCCTGTGTTTAACAGAAATAGACCCATGTTTTTCTTGTTATCAAATGTGTTTTATAAAATAAATGCTATCACAAATACCAGGGAGATTATTCCAGAACGGTTATTCTTACCAGAGTAATGAAAACTCTCTTGTCTTCCAAGAGGCCTAATAATTTGGGAGACCAGTTTGTGCAATGATTAAGAGTCTAGATTTTGCGCTGGGTGTGGTTGCTCATGCCTGAAATCCCAGCACTTTGGGAGGTCAAGGTGGGAGGATCGCTTGAGCCCAGAAGTTTGAGAACAGCCTGGGTAACATAGCAAGACCCCATCTCTACAAAACAAACAAACAGAAATACTAGCCAGGGCCGGGTGCGGTGGCTCACAGCTGTAATCCCAGCACTTTGGGAGGCCCAGGGAGGTGGATCATTTGAGGTCAGGAGTTTAAGACCAGACTGGCCAACATGGTAAAACACTGTCTCTACTAAAAATACAAAAATTACCTGGGAGTAGTGGTACGTGCCGGTCATTCCAGCTACTCAGGAGGCTGAGGTGGAAGGATCACTTGAACCCAGGAGGTGGAGGGGAGTGAGCCAAGATCCCGCCACTGCCTTCAAGCCTGGGCAGCAGAGCGAGAATCTGTCTCAAAAAGAAAAACAAAAAACTAGCCAGGCATGGTGGCATACACCTGCAGGCCCAGCTACTTGGGAGGCTGAGGTGGGAGGACTGCTTGAGTTCAGGAGGTGAAGGCTGCAGTGAGCTATGACTGCACCATGCACTCCAGTCTGGATGACAGAGCGAGACCTTGTTGCTAAAAAAAAAAAAAAAAAAAAAAAAAAGAGAGAGAGAGAGAGACAGAGTCTAGGTTTTGATTAGAAGCACTAGCATTTAGAATCAAATACTCCTGGATTTCAGCCTCACCCATATGACTCTGAATATGTCCCCCAACCTCAGCTTCCTCATTGATAAAATAAAGGTAACAGTATTTGTTGTGAGGAATCAATGAGATTATGTATGTAAAGGTTTTGGTACAGTTCCTGGCTCAATAAATATTAGCTCTTTCAGCTCATGAGGAGCACAAACGTCAGTCTTCCTACTATGCCGTTTGTTTTGAATCTGGACTTGATTGATTTGATCTTCTTATATCAGAACTCTTGATCCCAGGCCTTGGTAGAGATTTCTGCTTCTGGCTGCTTAAACGTTGGCATATATCCAGGTTCTCTCTCCACATTTGGATCCTTTCTCTCTTTCAGTGTTTGGCTAAGCTATGGTTTTTAATCTGGGGTGAGAAGCAGTATCTCATAAACAGCTTCCACCAGTGACTGGGCCCATTCTGGTTCTTATCCATTGGATTGAGATGGAAGAGGAGCAATTAAAATAATAGACACCAATTACCATCAATCGCCAGGCCCCTCGGCTTACTTCTAAATCTCTCTCAACTCTGCCGGCTTAATTCTAAATCTCTCTCAACTCTGCCTACTTCTCCATTGTCACCACCTTAGTCTACGTCACCATCTGTTCTCATTTGGGCTGCTGAAACCATATCCTGAAAGGTCTTTTCCATGACTGCTCTAGCCTGCTTCAGCTAGAAAGAACTTTAAAAAATGTTCGTCTGATGCCGTGTCTTCCTGCTTAACATCCTCCAATGGCTTCCCATTACTTTTGTTTTTTTTTTTTTTTTGAGATGGAGTCTTGCTCTGTTGCCAGGCTGGAGTGCAGTGGGACGATCTCAGCTTACTGCAACATCTGCTTCCCGGGTTCAAGTGATTCTCCTGCCTCAGCCTCCCGAGTAGCTGGGACTACAGGTGTGTGCCACCATGCCCGGCTAATTTTTTGTATTTTTAGTAGAGACGGGGTTTCACCGTGTTAGCCAGGATGGTCTCCATCTCCTGACCTCATGATCTGCCCACCTCGGCCTCCCAAAGTGCTGGGATTACAGGTGTGAGCCACTGTGCCCAGTCCTTTCTTTTGAGACAGAGTCTCCTTCTGTTGCCCAGGCTGGAGTGCAGTGGCGTGATTTTGACTCCCTGCAAACTCTACCTCCCAGGTTCAAGCGATTCTCATTCCTCAGCCTCCCGAGTAGCTGGGACTATAAGCGCAGCCCGACTAATTTTTTTATTTTTAGTAGAGATGGGGTTTCACTATGTTGACCAGGCTGGTTTCAAACTCCTGACCTCAGATGATCTGCCTGCCTCGGCCTCCCAAAGTGCTGGGGTTACAGGCGTGAACTACAATGTCTGGCTGGCTTCTCATTACTCTTAGGGTAAAGCCAGGAATCCTTAAAGTGGTTTACCGAACAATGCACAGTCAGACACCTGAGCATCGTTCCAACCTCATCTCCTGCCTCTATCCCTCCAGCTCTGTGCTGTCAGTCTTTTGAACTTGACATACTCCTTCTTACTTCTGTCTAGAAAATTATTCCCACCCTTCTTCACCAAATTAACTCTTCACATCATTTGCATTCTTCAGATCCTAATTCAAATGTTACTTTTTCTGGAAATCCTTCTCTGGACCCATTTCCCTTCCAACTGCCAGGTGAGGGCAGTGTTTCCACTCTAAGCTCCCCTGACATTCTAAACTTTTGTCCGTAAGAGTCACTTGTTTACTGTCTATCTCCTCAAGAAGAGGGACCACGTTTGTTTTGTTCACCAATGTCTTTTCCAGATTTAGCACAGTGGTAGGCAAATAATAGATATCCAATAAATATTTGTTGAGTAAATGATTTATGACTATTATTTATATTTAAGTATGAATTGAGAGCAATTTCAATTTTAACAATTGAGACGTGCCCAGTTCATTAATATGCATCTTTTAAAAATAGTTTCTACATGCAACATTGTATTAAGCATCTTCTTGATGAAATGTGATATAGCCTTTGAAACCTATAACTAAAAGAGTAATAACTTGGAAGGGTTGTAGTGGTGTTACGTGATAAAAGTAGAATATAAAATTCTGTTTATTTGATGCTTACAAATTGTAAAAGAATGTAATATTATTAAGACAATAAGAGATAAGGGAGATAAGGGTGAAAAGGTTATTGATCGTCATAATATTGTTTATACAATATATAAAACTGAATGTTGTAGTCTGCCATTTTTTCTGTGTCAAACAATATATATTTAATAATGTGATAATTATATGATTTTGAAGTTTTTTTTGTTTTTGTCTTTTGGGTTGTTTTTGTTTTTGAGATAGGGTCTTACTCTGTCACACAGGCTGGAGTGAAGTGGCATGATTTTGGCTCACTGCAACCTCCACCTCCCAGATTCTAGTGATTCTCCTGCCTCAGCCTCCTGAGTAGCTGGGATTATAGGTACCTGCCATCATGTCTGGCTAATTTTTGTATTTTCAGTAGGGGTGAGGATTTGACTGTGTTAGCCAGGCTGGTCTTGAACTCCTGGCCTCAAGTGATATGCCTGCCTTGGCCTCCCAAAGTGTGAGGATTGTAGGTAAGAGTCATGGTGCCTGGCCTGATTTTGAAGTTTTAAAAAAAGTTTTCCCATAATCCCAATGGAGCCAGGTACTTTATAAATTTTTTCTTGATAACGTCCCTGATGCCTTTTATTCTGTTATTGATTTATCTGCATTATCAATTTTTTATCAAACAAGTTTTGCTTTTGTGCCTTTTTTTTTTTTGAAATGGAGTCTCACCCCCTTTTGTGCAGGCTGGAGTGCAGTGGTGCCATCTTGGCTCACCGCAACCTCCACCTCCCGGGTTCAAGTGATTCTCCTTCCTCAACCTCCCAAATAGCTGGGATTACAGGCACGCGCCACCATGCCCAGCTATTTTTTGTATTTTTAGTAGAGTAGGGGTTTCACTATGGTGATCCACCTGCCGCAGCCTCCCAAAGTGTTAGGATTACAGGCGTGAGCCATCGTGCCCGGCCTATGCCTATTTTTAAAAACCATTCATTTATGTTTTCAAATTTCTTAATACATATTTTGATGAAAACAAATCTTTCTCAGGTATTATTTTAGAGGAAGAAATCTACTAGAGTTTTCTGTATATTGATTTTTTTCTTTAGGTCTTAAAGGGAGAAGAAAAGATGAGCAGTTATTGAGGTTTCTATTTCATACAAAATAATTCAGACTTTCTATTTCTATTATTTTCTATTTCATACAAAATAATTTTAGATATAGAAGAGAGTTGCCAGACCGGGCCTGGTGGCTCACACCTATAATCCTAGCACTTTGGGAGGCCGAAGTGGGTGGATCACCTGAGGTCAGGATTTCACGACGATCCTGGCCAACATGATGAAACCCCGTCTCTACTAAAAATAAATAAATAAATAAATAAATAATAGCCAGGCATGGTAGTGGGCACCTGTAATTCCAGCTACTTGGGAGGCTAAAGCGGGAGACTCACTCAAACCTGGGAGATGGAGGTTGCAGTGAACCGAGATCGCGCCACTGCACTCCAGCCTGGGCAACAAGAGCGAAACTCCATCTCAAAAATAAATAAATAAATAAATAAATAAATAAAATAAGAGAGCTGCCAATATGAAAATTTTATCCAAGGAAACCAATGGCATGCTATACTTGAAAGAATATGTCCATAGGAATAAACATTAAAACTTTAAAGCTTATATTTCACAAATGGCACTTTGCATAAATAATCTGACAAGGTTGTTTTAATGGTCATAAAATATAGAAGAAGACAGCTGTAAGTTTTATTACAAGGAGCATATCAGACATATGAGTAAGATTGTGAAAGATTTCACCTTCTACATAATTTCCTGCTCAGAAGTCTATTTCCTTTTCACACCTGCATCAACCACCATTTTATTTGTTCATTTTTAAAAAATAATAAAGATGCTAGTGAAAAAAATAAAGACATTAGTGAGCTGTCTAAAAAGATGGAAAACCAGACAAAAAAGCAAAACAAGGAAAAACAAAACTTTTAATCTTATTAATTAATCAAATAAATTGCTTTCTGATTTTTCAATTTCCTCCTGCCCTTACACTTATTATTCCCTTTATTTTGTGTTCCTCTGTGATCTAGTTCTTTTTCTAAGTTCTGTAAATGTTGATACAATTCACTCTACTTTTATCTTTCTCTTTAACCAATATAGGCATTCGGGGCTATGGATTTTTCTCCACATATGTTTAAGCCACTAAGTGTTTATCACTAAATGTGATAATCTCAAAAAAGTTTTCAAAATTATAATTACCTTCCAGTTTCAAAACTTTAATCCTAAATTTTAAAAAAATCTATACACAAACCACTGATTTGCCCAGACCAAGAAAAGAAAGAAAGAAAGAAAGTCAGTCAGTCAGTAGTAAGGTAAGCAGAACCCAGAGGAGCTGATGTTCACAGTTTTTACATGTACAACTCTTTCAGAAATTATCCATAAAGTACTTTATTTTACAACCTGCTTCTTTTGTAAAACTAAAGGTCCACTTTATTACATAAAAGTTTTATACAGTGTTAAAACCAGAACTGTATGTAAAATACTGCATCTAAATGTTTCTAAATAGTTAGTCTTGTTCCATTGGTTCATCGGTAACTTCTGTGGCTTCATCATCATTTTCCATGGATGATTCTGAAAGAATCTCTCCAGTTTTACTGGGATTGGATCCTACTAATTCTTCTGTTTCACGGCAGTCAGAAGAACCACTACTTACAGGGCCTTCGTTTTCACTACCTTCCGAATGTAGTAAATCTTTCTCAGCTTGAGACACATCAGATTCCTCCATTTGATTATTTTCCTCAGAAGTCTCTTCGTTCACAGTTAAGGCATCATCAGATTCTTTTTCTTGATTTTTTTTCTTTCTGGGATCATTTCTCTTGATGACATAAAAGACTCTTCTTCCTCTTCATCCTCTTCTTCATCCTCTTCTGTACAGTGCTGCTGGGTACAAGGGCTTTCTTTGTCTTTATCCTGAGATGATGATGCTTCTGTTTCTTCTACCATAAGTGAAGAAATTTCGCTGGAAGTCGTTTGACTGGCTGTTTCTCCGACTTCACCTTCTTTGTCAAACCTGAGTCTTTTTACCTCATGCCCCTCAGCTTCCACAGCATATTCATCTGGATGCTTATTTTTCAAAGGGCTCACTGAGGAAACTTTTGATTCAGATGTCAAAGAGTCACTGTGATTTTTCTCCTCATTTTGCTGCAAATTTGCCTCTTTGCTGTCTGTGCTCTCAGGCAAGCCATTTCTTGTCACGGGGGTTGACAAAGAAATCTTTGATGGATTAAGTGGCCTGGGTGTCCCAGGCCCATTTATATTAGATCTCTCAGTATAGCTTGGTGAATTTCCAGGAAACATAACACCATTCATTCGATTTAAACTATTGGAATTGTTTTTCTCTGAAGAAGGATAAACACAGCTAACAACCATCATATTCTTTTCTACTCCTCTAAGAAATTTGTCTGTTCCTGTATAGTTTCTCCTTGGATCTGTTAACAATTCACATAGTCGCTGAACAGTAAAAGGGATACCATTAAATCCAGCGACAATTTTCAGTATTCTTTCCTTCATTTTGTCAAAGGTAATATATTGGACATTAGGGTTGGGAGGACCTCTTGACTCAGGAGCTGAAGTTCTGAAATCATCCATCACTTTCTCCAGTTTGAAAATAAAATAGCCTTTAAATTGGGACCCCTAAATCATTGTTTTTCCAGTCTTGGCTACGTGACAAAGAAACTGATCCAGGACAGGACAAACTTCCTTTCCCTGTCTCTTCTCAAAATCTCTCAGCGCCTCCTGGAGCCTCTCGACGTCCATGGCTTCCGGCGTCCCTCACAGCCTCCGCCTTCCTCCGCGGGTCTCTCGGGACCGGAACCCCTCCCCCAACCTCCCCGACGCTCTCCCCCTCCCTCGCACACACTACGACACGCAGGTGACTGGAGAGGGGGCGGGGGAACGAAGGGAGCCCGGGAAGCGTGCGAGAGAGCGAGACCCACAGAGCGCAGAGCGAGCACCTCCCCAAGCCGCTGCCACCAACCCTCCCTTTTATTTTTTAATGTTATGAATTATGTCAAACTTACACAGAATTAAAGAGAACAATGTAATAAACACCAATGTGTCTGCCACCCAAATTTAATAGATGAGGTCAGTTTGATAGCTTATGGAAGCTTTAAAAATATGCACAAAAGTAGAGAGAATGGGATAGTGAATTCCCACTTATCCCACTTACACTTATTAGTGAATTACCCACTTTCAATAATCATTGATATTTTGCCAATAAGTGGTATCACTTATTGGCAAATTTTAACCCTTTCTCCCTATTTCTATCTAGTCAATCATAGCACCATTTCTAAATATCTCTCAGATGTGCTCAATTCTTTTCATCCCCACTGCTACCACTCAGGCCCCGGCCACCATCATACTCACAGGATTACTGCAAAACCTCCCTACTGGTTTCCTCCTCTTTAATTGGTTCTCCACCCTGGATTAATAATGTGCCTCTACCCCTTCAAAAATTAGAATACGGTAAAATTAACATTTTTTGATGTGCAGTTCTATGAGTTTTAATACTTTTTTTTTCTTTTTCTTTTCTTTTCTTTTCTTTTTTCTTTTTTCTTTTTTTTTTGAGACAGAGTCTCATTCTGTCACCCAGGAGGGATTGCAGTGGCAGGATCTCGGCTCACTGCAACCTCCACCTCCCAGGATCAAGTGATGCTCCTGCCTCAGCCTCCTGGGTAGCTGGGACTACAGGCCCGCGCCACCATGCTTGGCTAATTTTCGTATTTTCAGTAGAGACGGTGTTTCACCATGTTGATCAGGCTGATCTCCAACTCCTGACCTTGTGAGAGGTCCGCCTGCCTTGGCCTCCCAAAGTGTTGAGATTACAGGCCTGAGCCGCCGCACATGGCCCTAACACATTTTTTTTTTTAGAGCTGTTAAGTCTTGCGATGTTGTCAGGATACAGAACAGTTCTATAACCATAAATAACTTATTTGTGCTACTCCTTTGTAATCGTATCCTCCCCCTTCTCATAACCCTTGGCAACCACAGGTCTGTTTTTCGTCCATCACGTGTTTTTTAAAAACTTCTGTGTGTTCATGCCACTCCCATCCTTAAAACTCTTCTTTGGTTTTCCACTTTTGTAAGTAGTGGCCCTTTTCTAATTCCCTAGCCTGCTCTTTCACCATCTGTTACGTCACCACCCGCCCCCTATTCCTTTTTTTTTTTCTTGAGGCAGGGTCTCACTCTGTCACCCAGTCTGGAGGGCGGTGGCACAATCTCAGTTTACTGCAACCTCTACCTCTCAGGTTCAAGCAATTCTCCTGCCCCAGCCTCCCGAGTAGCTGGGATTACACAAGCCCACTACCACACCTGGCTAATTTTTTATATTTTTAGTAGAGACAGGGTTTTGCCATGTTGGCCAGGCTGGTCTCTAACTCCTGACCTCAGGTGATCTGACTGCCTCAGCCTCCCAAAGTGCTGGGATTACAGACGTGAGCCACTGCGCCTGGTCCCTCATCACTCTTAAGTTCTGGCCAGACTGAGCATTTCCCTCCCTCCCTTCTCTCTCTCTCTCCTTTCCTTTTCTTTCTTTCTTTTCTTTTCTTTCTTTTCCTTCCTTCCTTCCTTCCTTCCTTCCTTCCTTTTTCCCCTTCCTTCCTTCCTTCTTTCCTCTTTCTTCTCTCTCTGTCTTTCTTTTCTATTAAGACGGGGTTTTTCTCTGTCACCTAGACTGGAATGCAGTGGTGCAATTTCAGGCTCACATGATCCTCCCGCCTCAGCCTCCTGAGTAGCTGGGACTACAGATGTGCACCACCACTCCTGACTAATTTTTTAATTTTTACTTTTTAGAGATGGAGTCTTATTATGTTGTCCAGGCTAGTCTCAAACTCCTTGGCTCAAGTGATCCTCCTGCCTTGGCCTCCCAAAGTTCTGGGATTGAAGGCGAGAGCCATTGCACTGGCCTGGGTATTTCTTTACTGCTTTAATACGCTATTTTCTTTGCTGATTTCAGGCCTTCTCACATACTATTCACTCTGATTTCATTGCTTTAATTCCTTCTCCTAATCACCGATTCCTTTACTGGGCTAATTTAGATCTTAGCTTAGATGCCTTTTTCTCCTGGAAGGTTTCCCTATTCGTATTAGGTTGATGGTTGCTATTAAGTGCTTCCCCTTTCAGAGTACTTATCATGCATTACTACAGTTGTTTCATTCAACTGTATTTCCTTCCAGACTATAAGCTCTGAGAGGCGGGGGGTATGTCCACCCTTGATTTACTGCTGAATCTCCAGCCCCCAGCACTTAGCAGGAACTCAGTAAATATTTTTGCATAAATTAATAATTGCATTTTGTGTTTACCTACAGTCTACTTCTTTTTTTTTTTGAGAGAAAGTCTCCGTCTGTTGCCCAGGCTGGAGTGTACTGGCATGATGTTGGTTCACTGCAACCTCCACCTCCTAGGTTCAAGTGATTCTCATGCCTCAGCCTCCCAAGTAGCTGGGATTACAGGCGCCCACCACCACACCCGGCTAATTTTTGTATTTCTAGTAGAGACGGGATTTCACTCTGTTGGCCAGGCTGGTCTCGAACTCCAGACCTCAAGTGATCTGCCTGCCTTGGCCTCCCAAAGTGCTAGTATTACAGGTGTGAGCCACTGTACCCAGCCAAAATCTACCAGGCTGCAGTGCAGTGGTGCGATCTCAGCTCACTGTAATCTCCTCCTCCTGAGTTCAAGCAATTCTCCTCCTCAGCCTCCTGAGTAGCTGGGACTACAGGCACCCACCACCACGCCCAGCTAATTTTTGTATTTTTCTTGGAGACAGGGTTTTACCATGTTGGCCAGGCTGGTCTTGAACTCCCGACCTCAAGCGATCTGCCTGCCTTGGCCTCACAAAGTGCTGGAATTATAGGTGTGAGCCACAACTCCTAGCTGAGATTCATGTTTTAATCGTTTTATTTGCAGAATGAACATAAATCATCTTTGATGGTAGAATTATCTTACCCAGGCTTGTTCATCCATGTAGGAGAAATGACTCTTGGAGAAGTAAATAGTAAAAAATGGCAGAAAACTCAGAAAGACCAAGAGAGGGTGTGAGTTATGTGGGCCGCATGTGGTTTATTAAACTCAGGGGGACGAGTGATTCAGATGGCCAAGAAGGATGAGTGTCTCATGGAGATGGGACTGGATTTAGTACAGTCTCTGAGAGAGCTTATTCAGTCTTCAGATTTGCAAGCTTTTGTCGAGCCCAAGCAACAAAGAAGGTCTTATAACATTTTTGTTAAATCTTGGAGTAGTGATCCTTTCCCGGAAGACAGTTCCTTCAAGCCCCACAGTTGCAGCCTGAGATCTTCACTATACTGTAGATCTGGAACCTCTGTGCTTTTCATGGATTCAAGAAAGGTGTTCTATTCCCTAAAAACCAAGAAAAAGAATGCAAAAATCTTGGCGGAAATAACCTTTTGGTAAAGGTCTCAAGGTTATACATCAAGACCTCAATAACTTGGATCCTGCTGACTCAGTTTTCCAAAAAGACCATCTGGTATATGGTGAAATCTGGCCTTTTCCTGTATTTCAATTTGTAGAGTTTAAACAGTTTTCTGCCAAAACTGTCCAAGAACATGTAAAAAACATAATTCCAGAGTATGTGTCTGCATTTGCAAACACTGGGGGAGGCTATCTTTTTATGGGAGTGCAAGATAATTTGGCAATATCTATTGGAATTAAAAAATACATTTACCCTTTAGGACTTACATATAATTTTATACACACACACGCACACACACACACACACACGCACACACACATATGCCTGCATACATACCAAATATACAAGGTTATTCATAACAGCAAAAGATTGGGGGAAAAATCCCAAGTGTCCATCAATAGGGACTAGTTGAATATAATACATCCATAAAATAGCATATTAGATGTTAAAAAAAAGAATAAGGAAGTTCTTTGTGTATTGATATGGAAAGGTGTCCAACGTATATTGCTAAGTTATTCTCATGTCACATAGTTGTTCTTTGTTTGCCTGTGGCAAGCAGAAGATTTGTGTAATGGAGGGAGCCTCATACTGATCTGTAAGTGATACAAGAATTCTGCTTCAGGACAGGTAGCTCTAAGGGTCTCTCAGTCCAAGACGGCTGAAAATTCACTGTCGAAGAAGTAGGTACTTACTGTATAAGAAAGCAGAAAATATTTGTTTGTATTTGAGCAAAGAAATTTTGGAAGCATAGGCAAGAAACTTTAAAAAAGCGTCTGTAGTAAGTGAGAAGGGTGAGACTTGGCATGGAATATGTTCTAAAATTATTATTATTATTATATGAGACAGAATTTCACTTTTGTCTCCCAGGCTGGAATGCAATGGCGCAATCTTGCACCAAAATTACAGGCCAAAGTACCTGTAATTCCTGCACTTTGGGAGGCCAAGGTGGGCAGATCACTTGAGGTCAGGAGTTTGAGATCAGCCTGGCCAACATGGTGAAACCCTGTCTCTATTAAAAATACAAAAATTAGCCAGGCATGGTGGCACATGCCTGTAATCCCAGCTATCCAGGTAGCTGAGACACAAGAATTGCTTGAACCCAGGAGGCAGAAGTTGTAGTGAGCCAAGATCGCATTACTGCACTCCAGCCTGGGTGACAGAGTTCAAAAGAAAAGAATAGAGATGTTCGTAGTGCACTAATTGTTAGAATTGATTGACAATAATTTGGCTTCAGATTCAACGTTTTCAGTGCTTCTCTTGGAAGAAAGGTAATGACTGTCTCAAACAAATTTTGTCTATAACTGGGGTTATTGGTACTGAAGAAAGTCGGGGCCTGGGGTGGTAGGTCTGAATCAAGTAGCCCCAAAGACCTTCCTCTTTTTTTTTTGGAGACAGAGTCTTGCTCTGTTGTCCAGGCAGTGGTGCAATCTTGACTCACTGCAGCCTCCACATCCCGGGCTCAAGTGATTCTCCTGCCTCAGCCTCCCGAGTAGCTGGGATTACAGGCGTTTGCCACTATGCCCAACTACTTTTTTGTATTTTTAGTAGAGATGAGGTTTCACCATGTTGCCCAGGCTGATCTCGAACTCCTGAATTCAGGTGATCCTCCTACATTGGTCTCCCAAAATACTGGGATTACAGGGGTGAGCCACCGTGCCCGGCCCCAAATACCTTCCTCTTAATGCCCTAAACCCTCAGGAGCCCTCACCTGATATTACGTAGTTTGAGAAAAACTGCTCTGGCCCTCTCACTGATGTTTTTAAAGATTCTCTAGCTTCATAGTGAAATTAGTACCTGGAATGGACACAATGCTCTGCGGGAGTCCCAAGGACGCAAGGACAAATATGGGAGTTCTCGGATGGACGAGAGGAGTTTATCAGGTGAAAAAGCTAGAAGGAGGCATTAGAGTTGCAGAGCACAGCTACACAAAGGTACAGAGTCCCTAGATCACATGGGGAGCGGTGACTACTTTGGTGCATGTGGAGTGGAAGCATTTGTTAAGTACTTAGTCTGGTCTCTGTCAGTTACTAAGTGTTATGTGGAATATTAAAGAAATGAAAGAGACAGTTCTTGCCTTTACGTAATTTCCTCAGGCAGCATGTTCCATTATAAAATTAAAGAAAAAAGAAGACCTATTCAATTACTAGGTAAATGGACATCGAATGTCGTGATTTTCTCCCTTTGTCAGGTAGGGGTAGTCTGTGGCTTGCAGGGCAGGGCAGGGCAGGGCAGTAGAGTGGAAGCAATAGAGGATCTGATGTCTGAGAGACTTGGGTGCAGACACAGGCTCTGCCATTTCCTAGTGGTATGACACTGGACGTTGGGCAAGTCATGTTGCCCGATCTGGCCTCTAACTCCTGGGCTCAAGTGAGCTTTGCACCTCAGCCTCCTAAGTAGCTGAAATTACAGACACGCTACCTCACCCAGCTTTCACTTGACATATTTGAGTCCCTGTTTTCTCACATGAAAATGGGAATAAGGATATCTGCCTTGGAGAATTTGGGAAGACTGGAGATATATGTAAACTTCATGGGACAATCAATAAATAATAGATTTTCTTATTTTACACTCCTTTGGTTTCTAAAGGTGTTTTATTTTATTTTATTGTATTTATTTTTTTTGAGATGGAATCTCACTCTGTTGCCCAGGCTGGAGTGCAGTGGCGTGATCTCAGATCACTGCAACCTCTGCCTCCCAGGTTCAAGAGATACTCCTGCCTCAGCCTCCCAAGTAGCTGAAATTACAAGCGCCTGCCACCACACCTGACTAATTTTTGTATTTGTTAGTAGAGATGGAGTTTTGCCATGTTGGCCAAGCTGGTCTCAAACTCCTGACCTCAGGTGATCCACCCGCCTCTGCCTCCCAGAGTGTGGGGATTACAGGCGTGAGCCACCCCACCTGGCATCTAAAGCCATTTTGAATATATGTCCTCAAATTATCTTATTTTATCCATCCATGTGTTTCTCCCAACCTTTTTTTTTTTTAATGATGGTGATAGTGAAGGGAGAGGGGGTAAAGTTTACGGGAATAAAGGAAGGGAAGTGAATGAAGTTGGGAGATTGGTGGGGGACGGGAAAGGAGGAACAAACTGATAGTCAAAGGGACCCTGCAGGCAGGAAGACATTAGGTCAGGACAACAGATACACGACAACAGCTTCCAGGCTCACTGGACACTAGAAGGACTCAAAACATCACATAAAAGGCAAAGCAGTCACCCGGGAGGCTAGCCAGGGGACCAAAAGACATGACAGATGATGTCTGTGTATGAGGTTATAAAGTCAGTAGGAAGAGTATAGGTTTCTCTTTCGGTATGGGTTTGAGTGACTTTGAGAAAGTTAATGTTTCTGAGCTTCCATCTCTTCAACTTTTTTTCTTTTCTAATCTATTTTATTTTTTATTTACTATTATTATTTATATTTTTCCATAGTTTTGGGGGAACAGGTGGTATTTTGTTATACGGACAAGTTTTTTTTATTATACTTTAAGTTCTGGGGTTCATGTGCAGAACGTGCAGGTTTGTTTCACAGGTATACATGTGCCATGGTGGTTTGCTGCACCCATCAACTCGTCACCTACATTAGGTATTTCTCCTAATGCTGTCCCTCCCCTAGCCCCCCACCCCCTGACAGACCCTAGTGTGTGATGTTCCCCTCCCTGTGTCCATGTGTTCTCATTGTTCAGCTCCCACTTATAAAAGAGAACATGCGGTGTTTGGTTTTCTGTTCTTATGTTAGTTTGCTGAGAATGATGGTTTCCAGCTTCATCCACGTCGCTGCAAAGTGATGAACTCATCCTTTTCAATGACTGCATGGTATTCCATGGTGTATACGTGCCACATTTTCTTTATCCAGTCTATCATTGATGGACATTTGGGTTGGTTCCAAGTCTTTGTTATTGTGAGTAGTGATGAAATAAACATATGTGTGTATGTGTCTTTATAGTAGAATAATTTATAATCCTTTGGGTATATATCCAGTAATGGGATTGCTGGGTCAAATGGTATTTCTAATTCCAGATCCTTGAGGAATTGCCAGACTGTCTTCCACAATTGTTGAACTAATTTACACTCCCACCAACAGTGTAAAAGCATTCCTATTTCTCCACATCCTCTCCAGCATCTGTTTCCTGACTTTTTAATGATTGCCATTCTAAATGGCATGATATGGTATCTCATTGAGGTTTTGATTTGCATTTCTCTAATGACCAGTGATGATGAGCTTTTTTTTCATATGCTTGTCTTCTTTTGAGAAGTGTCTGTTCATATCCTTTGCCCACTTTTTGATGGGGTTGTTTGTTTCTTTCTTGTGAATTTAAGTTCCTTGCAGATTCTGGATATTAGCCCTTTGTCAGATGGATAGATTGCAAAAATTTTCTCCTGTTCTGTAGGTTGCCTGTTCACTGTGATGATAGTTTATTTTGCTGTGCAGAAGCTCTTTAGTTTAATTAGGTCCTATTTGTCTATTTTGGCTTTTGTTGCCATTGCTTTTTGTGTTTTAGTCATGAAGTCTTTGCCCATGCCTATGCCCTGAACTGTATTGCCAAGGTTTCTTTCTAGGATTTTTATGGTTTTAGGTCTTACATTTAAGTCTTTAATCCATCTTGAGTTAATTTTTGTATAAAGCATAAGGAAGGGGTCCACTTTCAGTTTTCTGCATGTGGCTAGCCAGTTTTCCCAACACCATTTATTGAATAGGGAATCCTTTCCCTATTGCTTGTTTTTGTTAGGTTTGTCAAAGATCAGGTGGTTGTGGATGTGTGGTGTTATTTCTGAGGCTTCTGTTCTGTTCCATTTGTCTACATATCTGTTTTGGTACCAGTACTGTGCTGTTTTGGTTATTGTAGCCTTGTAATATAGTTTGAAGTCACGTAGCGTTATGCCTCCATCTTTGTTCTTTTTGCTTAGGATTGTCTTGGCTATGTGAGCTCTTTTTTGGTTCCATATGAAGTTTAAGGTAGTTTTTTCCAGTTCTGTGAAGAAAGTCACTGGTAGCTTGATGGGGATAGCATTGAATCTATAAATCACTTTGGGCAGTATGGCCATTTTCACAATATTGAGTCTTCCTATCCATGAGCATGGAATGTTTTTCCATTTATTTCTGTCCTCTCTTATTTCCTTGAGCAGTGGTTTGTAGTTCTCCTTGAAGAGGTCCTTGACATCTCTTTAAGTTGTATTCCTAGATATTTTATTCTGTTTGTAGCAATTGTGAATGGGAGTTCACTCATGATTTGGCTCTTTGTCTATTTTTGGTGCATAGGAATGCCTGTGATTTTAGCACATTGATTTTGTATCCTGAGACTTTGCTGAAGTTGCTTATCAGCTTAAGGAGATTTGTGGGCTGAGACGGTGGGGTTTTCTAAATATACAATCATGTCATCTACAAACAGAGACAATTTGACTTCCTCTTTTCCTACTTGAATATCATTTATTTCTTTCTCTTGCCTGATTTCCCTGGCTAGAACCCAGGCATATATTCCCTGATTTCCTTCCAATACTGTGTTGAATAGGAGTGGTGAGAGAGGGCTTCCTTGTCTTGTGCCGGTTTTCAAAGGGAATGATTCCAGCTTTTGCCCATTCAGTATGATATTGGCTGTGTGTTTGTCATAAACAACTCTTATTATTTTGAGATACATTCCATCGATACCTAGCTTATTGAGAGTTTTTAGCATGAAGAGGTGTTGAATTTTGTCAAAGGCCTTTTCTGCATCTATTGAGGTAACCATGTGATTTTTGTCTTTGTTTCTGTTTATGTGATGGATGACGTTTATTGATTTGTGTATGTTGAACCAGCCTTGCATCCCAGGGATGAAGCTGACTTGATTGTGGTGGATAAGCTTTTTGATGTGTTGGATTTGGTTTGCCAGTATTTTATTGAGAATTTTTTGCACTGATGTTCATCAGGCATATTGGCCTGAAATTTTCTTTTTTTGTTGTGTCTCTACCTGGTT
>NW_012116588.1:224996-225967 GCF_000951035.1 Colobus angolensis palliatus | reverse complement strand
GGTCTATCTATTTTGTTGATCTTTTCAAAAAACCAGCTCCTGGATTCATTGATTTTTTGAAGGGGTTTTTGTGTTTCTATCTCCTTCAGTTCTGCTCTGATCTTAGTTATTTCTTGTCTTCGGCTAGCTTTTGAATTTGTTTGCTGTTCATGTCTCTAGTTCTTTTAATTGTGATGTTAGGGTGTCAATTTCAGATATTTCCTGCTTTCTCTTATGGGCATTTAGTGGTATAAATTTCCCTCTACACATTGCTTTAAATGTGTTCCAGAGATTCTGGTGCATTGTGTCTTTGTTCTCATTGGTTATGAAGAACACCTTTATTTCTGCCTTCATTTTGTTATTTACCCAGTAGTCATTCAGGAGCAGGTTGTTCAGTTCCCATGTACTTGTGAAGTTTTGAGTGAGTTTCTTAGTCCTGAGTTCTAATTTGATTGCACTGTGGTCTGAGAGATTTTTTATTATGATTTCCATTATTTTGCATTTGCTGAGAAGTGTTTTACTTCTAATTATGTGGTCAATTTTAGAATAAGTGCCATGAGGTGCTGAGAAGAATGTATATTCTGTTGATTTGCGGTGGAGAGCTCTGTAGATGTCTATTAGGTCTGCTTGGTTCAGAGCTGAGTTGAAGTCCTGAATATCCTTGTTAATTTTCTGTCTTGTTGATCTGTCTAATACTGACTGTAGGGTGTTAAAGTCTCCGACTGTTACTGTGTGAGAGTATAAATCTCTTTGTAGGTCTCTAAGAATTCGCTTTATGAATCTGGGTGCTCCTGTATTGGGTGCATATATATTTAGGGTAGTTAGCTCTTCTTGTTGCATTGATCCCTTTACCATTATGTAATGCCCTTCTTTGTCTCTTTTGATCTTTGTTGGTTTAAAGTCTGTTTTATCAGACACTAGGATTGAAACACCTGCTTTTTTTTTTTTTTTTTTGCTTTCCATTTGCTTGGTAAATATTCCTCCATCTCTTT
>NW_012116588.1:224469-224946 GCF_000951035.1 Colobus angolensis palliatus | reverse complement strand
TTTCCATTTGCTTGGTAAATATTCCTCCATCTCTTTATTTTGAGCCTATGTGTATCTTTGCACGTGAGTTGAGTCTCCTGAATACAGTGCACTGATGGGTCTCGACTCTATCTAATTTGCCTGTCTGTGTCTTTTAATTAGGGCATTTAGCCCATTTACATTTAAGGTTCATACTGTTATGTGTGAATTTGATCCTGTTACTATGATGCTAGCTGGTTATTTTGCCCATAGTTGATGGTTTCTTCATAGTGTTGATGGTCTTTACAATTTGGTAAGTTTTTGCAGTGGCTGGAACTGATTGTTCTTTTCCATGTTTAGTGCTTCCTTCAGGAGCTCTTGTAAGGCAGGCCCGGTGGTTACAAAATCTCTCAGCATTTTCTTGTCTGTAAAGGATTTTATTTCTCCTTCACTAATGAAACTTAGTTTGGTTGGATATGAAATTCTGGGTTGAAAATTCTTTTCTTTAAGAATGTTGAA
>NW_012116588.1:214954-224339 GCF_000951035.1 Colobus angolensis palliatus | reverse complement strand
CCTGAATTTGAATGTTGGCCTATCTTGCTAGGTTGGGGAAGTTCTCCTGAATAATATCCTGAAGAGCATTTTCCAAATTGCTTCCATTCTCCTCATCACTTTCAGGTACAACAATCAAATGTAGGTTTGGTATTTTCACATAGTCCCATATTTCTTGGAGACTTTGTTCATTCCTTTTTATTCTTGTTTCTCTAATCTTGTCTTCTTGCTTTATTTCATTAAGTTGATCTTTAATCTCTGATATCCTTTCTTCCACTAGATTGATTCGGCTATTGATACTTGTGTATGCTTCATGAAGTTCTCATGCTGTGTTTTTCAGCTCCGTCAGGTCATTTATGTTCTTCTCTAAACTGGCTATTCTAGTTAGCAATTTGTCTTACCTTTTTTTCAAGGTTCTGAGCTTCCTTGCGTTGGGTTAGAACATACTTCTTTAACTTGGAGGAGTTTGTTATTACCCACCTTCTGAAGCCTCTTGTCTGTCAATTTGTCAAACTCATTCTCTGTCCAGTTTTCTTCCCTTGCTGGCGAGGAGTTGTGATCCTTTGGAGGACAAGAGGCATTTTGGTTTTTGGAATTTTCAGCCTTTTTGCGCTGGTTTCTCCCCATCTTCGTGGATTTGTCTACCTTTTGTCTTTGATGTTGGTGACTTTCGGATGGGGTCTCTGAGTGGATATGCTGTTCCTTTCTGTTTGTTAGTTTTCTTTCTAACAGTCATGGCTCTCTGCTGCAGGTCTGCTGGATTTTGCTGAAGGTCCACTCCAGACCCTGTTTGCCTGGGTGTCACCAGTGGGCGCTGCCTGTTCTTTCCTTTTGGAAACTTCATCCTAGAGGGGCACATGCCAGATGCCAGCCAGAGCTTTCCTGTATGAGGTCTTTGTTGGCCCCTACTGGAAGGTGTCTCCCAGTCAGGATACACAGGGGCCAGGGACCCACTTGAGGAGGCCATCTGACCCTTAGCAAGCTTGAACGCTGTGCTAGGAGATCTGCTGCTCTCTTCAGAGCTGTCAGGCAGGTACACTTAAGTCTTCTGACGCTGCACCCACAGCTGCCTCTTTCCCCAGGTGCTCTGTCCCAGGGAGATGGAGGTTTTATTTATCTTCCCCGACTTAACACCTCTAAAATCTGGCTGTGTCTCATAATAGATACCATCTCCTACTCACTGTCATCCAGGTTGCAGGCATAATCAAGTTGTGTGAACGCTTGGTATGAACGAGAAAGCACCAGCAACAATGAACAATAAACAATTACCAATAAAATTTGAGTAATTTCATTTGAAATTACCACTTACAAATCTTGATTCTGGTTTGTATTCTGACACTGCCACAACAGGATAAAACATTCTTGTTTTTCTCCCTTTGGACCCCATGATTATTGAAATAATTTTTTTTTTTTCTTCCAAAACAAGGTCTGGCTCTATCTCCTAGGCTGGAGTGCAGTGGCATAATCTCAGCTCACTGCAACCTCTGCCTCCTGGGCTCAAGCAATCCTCCCACCTCAGCCTCCTGAGGAGCTGGGACTACAGGCATGCACCATTACGTCTAGCTCATTTTTGTTTTTTTTCTAGAGACAGGGTTTCACCATGATGCCCAGGCTGGTCTTGAACTCCTGGGCTCAAGTGATCACCCATCTTGTCCTCTCAAAGTACTAGGTTTACAAGAGTGAGTCACCGTACCAAGCCTAAAATAAGTTTGTAACTCTGTAGCACAAGTACATTCTCATGTCATGTAATTGTTCCTTGTTTGCCTGTGACAAAGAGACCTTTTGTAATGGGGGGAGCCTCAGCTTGATCTGTATATGATGCAAAAATGTTTCAGGAAAGATGGTTTCAAGGGTCTCCCAGTCGAGGACTGCAGATAATTAACTGCCAATAAAAGCTTTTTACAGGATTCCCTCTTCTCTGCAAATATCGTGCTAATGAGTACCTTCCTCCTGGGAAGGCTCCTGCTACCCCCATCAGTGGGGACTGTTCAGGGACATTAGGATGGGGAACAGGGCTCATCTTTTTCAAGCAGCTGCAATGAGCCAGACACTTTATGTTACTTCCTTTATTCCTCTCCATAGGAAACATGCTATTCTTAGTTTTGTTTTACAAATGAGAGAGCAAAGTCTCAGAGAGGTTGGGGAATTTCCCAAGGTCAAAGGCATAATAAACACATGGATTTAGATGAGGTTTACCAGATATTTCAAAGCTTCTTTTCCTTTATAATTATAACATAATGTTTATAGAAGAATATTTGAAATATCTGTAATTAATAATCAAATATATTAATCAATTAATTATAACTAATTGTCATAATCTGTATGATTCTTCTGCTTCCCCTAATTTATCATTCTTTTCACATCTAGTGGCACCAGGACATTTGCAATGTACTCTGGAATCCCTCTGGAAGGAGCTGTCCTCACGGCATGAAGGATTAGAGGAGTTAATAAATAAGTAAACACAACTTTTCTCCTGGGGAATTGTGATCCTCTCTAGAAGCTGGACTGTGGACTTGAATTTGCAGGAGAAGCCAGGAGTCATCTGTGATGCTCTGCTTGATAGCATAGAACAGCCCTGGCAGGGCCAGGACTACTGCACTTGCACTGCTCTTACTTTGAAGCAGAACCTGGTGAATGTGGGGGGCTACACCAGGAAGGTGTGTGTCAGGGCCAAGGTCCTCTGCCTGAGTCCTGAGAGCAGCGCAGAGGCCTTGGAGGCTGCAGTGTCTCCGATGGATTACCCCAAGTCCTACAGCTTTGCAGGCACCCAGCACATGGAAGCCCTACTGCAGTCCCTCATGATTGTCTTGCTCGGCTTCAGGTCTCTCTTGAGTGACCAGCTCGGCTGTGAGGTTTTAAATCTGCTCACAGCCCAGCAGTATGAGATATTCTCCAAAAACCTCCGCAAGAACAGAGAATTGTTTGTCCACGGCTTACCTGGCTCAGGGAAGACCATCATGGCCATGAAGATCATGGAGAAGATCAGGAATGTGTTTCACTGTGAGGCACACAGAATTCTCTACGTTTGTGAAAGTCAGTCTCTGAGGAACTTCATCAGGTAAACAATTGGACCTTATGTCTCTAAGTATTATTTAATCTGGGTTTAATTTTCTCTGCTAAGTAACCTTGTTCCTTGAAAATTAAGTGATAATATTGTGACAACAAACTGTGTTTAGGAGAGCAGAATGGGGTAATTTTTTCTAACTTTTTTAGCTAAAGAAAACCGACTCAGGTCATTTTTCATTTTCTTGAGACAGAGTCTTGCTCTGTCACCCAGGCTGGAGTACAGTGGCACCATCATGACTCACTGCAGCCTCAACCTCCTGAGGTCAAGCAATCCTTCCACCTCAGGCTCCTGAGAAGCTAGAACCCAGTTGTATGCCATCATGCCTGGATAATTTAAAAATATTTTTGTAAAAACACTATGTAGCCCAGGCTGGAGTGATCATAGTTCAGCATATTCCTGAACTCCTGGGCTGAAGTGATCCCCCTGCCTCAGCCTCCCCAATTGCTGAGATTATAGGCATGAGCCACTGTGCCAGGCTCAATTGGGTTTGGATGGTGCCTGCCTACCTCTGCAATCTGGCTTTAGCTAGCTGGGACTTACTTCATTAAAGATCTGAAAATCCACCCAGCCATGGTAAAATAAAACAAAATGCTTTTAAAATTTAAGTTAACTTTTTATTTTAGAATATTCATAGACTGACAGAAAAGTTGCAAAGATAGTACAGAAAGTTCCTGCGTACCCCTCACTTCAGTTCCCTCTTTCATTACTACATTACTGTGGTTCACTTGTCACAACCATACTACAGTGCTGTGAACCAAACTCCACAATTTCTCTGGATTTCCCAGTTTTCTCCTACTGTGCTTTGTCTGTTCCAGGATCCCATCCGGGACACCATATGACATTTAGCAGTTATGTCTCCTTAGCTTCCTTGGATCTATGATAATTTTTCAGACTTTATTTTTGAAGACCTGGATAGTTTTGAGAAGCACTGTTCAGGCATTTTGTAGAATGTTCCTTTTGGGTTTGTCTGATGTTTTTCTCATAGTTAGGCTGGAGTTACAGGTTGTCAACTTAAAAATCACACAATTTACGAGTTTAGAAAGGAGATTTTATTTATTATAAAGTGTTACAACCTGCAGGCTGGCCATCCTGATTGGGGGGAAGCTTAGGCAGAAAGGCAGCACTTTGAGAGAAGGGAGGATGGAACAGGGATTTGTGCTGAATGGCTTGGGAAAGTATACATATTCATCGGGTTATAGGAGGAGCTATGAATACTCCTGAGAGGCGGTTGTGCATATGCATGGAGAGTAAACATGCTTATTGTGTGTATTGTCCCACGTTCACTTTTTAGTAGAGACAACTTTTTTTTTTTTTTTGAGATGGAGTTTTGCTCTGTCACCTAGGCTGGAGTGCAGTGGTATGATCTCAGCTCACTGCAACTGCTGCCTCTTGGGTTCAAGGAAATTTTCCTGCCTCAACCTCCCGAGTAGCTGGGACTACAGGCGTGTGTCACCATACCTGTCTAATTTTTGTGTTTTTTGTAGAGACGAGGTTTCGCCATGTTGGCCAGCCTGGTCTTGAACTCCTGACCTCAGGTGATCCACCAGTCTCGGCCTCCCAAAGTGTTGGGATTACAGGCGTGAGCCTCCACACCCAGCCAGTAGAGACTTAACTTTTATATATATTACAATTAGACCCTATATGTTTTGACTTCTATATCTATTACAATTAGACCCTATACATCAAAGGACAAGAAGGCATTCAAGTGCTCAGACTCGAAACCAGCCAGAACCTGTCCATGGTTGGTGGTCTTGTTATTAGGAGAAAGTTCCTAAAATCAGTCTCTTGTCCAGTCAAAGCTGTAGTTACGGCTGGTGGAGCAGGGGATCAGTTGGTTCATGTCTGGCAGTGGATGAGCTGCAGTTGTTTTAATATTGCTTATCTCCAGGCTGGTGCTTGTTTAGCTGATAGAAAAAAAGAAAAAGCTTGTGGCCATTAGAACATAGTTTATTCTTTAACTGTAGGGATGTGTGACTTAACTTGGTCCATTTGTAACTTGGTATCTTATTGCCACAAAGAGACTGTTTCATCAGTCTCATGATGTTTATTTTAACCTGAGTGCTGGTCAGTTGTTGTGTCTAAACTGCAAAAGAGAGCGGTTATAATGAGGTGCAGCTGACCGGCCATCCCATCATGCTTGCAAATTCAGCTTTTAAGGTTTTTCTGGGGTTCCCTTGGCCAAGAGGGGGTCTGTTCAGTGGTTGGGGGGCTTAGGATTTTATTTTTCATACTCAAGGTTTTCAAGAGGAGAACCACAGGAGTGAACTGTAAATGTCATCATATCATATCAAGCTTGTATGCGATCAACATGTCTTATCATGTTGATATTAACCTTGATCACATGAGTCAGGAAGTGTTTGCCAGGTTAATCCACTGTAGTTACTTTCCCTCCCTCAAATGTCATAAGTGCAGTTCACACTCAAAGGGTGGGGATTGAAGTGCCACTTCCTTCATGTGGGGAGAGAGGATGACGCTATTATACATATGTTATTTGGAATTCTTCTGTATGGGAGACCATTTACTCATTCATTCAATCCTTTACTCGTATGAATGAACTTATAGGTACTTATTTAATATTTTGTGTTATATTTGAATACTACATTGTTTATTTAGTTGCTCAATTTGTTCTAGTATTAGCCATTGGAAGTTCTTTCTTCCTTTCTTTTATTTTGCTTTAAGTTCTGGGATACATGTGCAGAACATGCAGGTTTGTTACATAGGTATGCCGTGGTGGTTTGCTGCACCAATCAACCTGTCATCTAGGTTTTAAGCCCTGCATGCATTAAGTATTTGTCCTAATGCTCTCCCTCTCCTTGCCCCCCTACCCTCTGACAGGCCCCAGTGTGTGATGTTCCCCTTTGTGTGTCTGTGTGTTCTCATTGTTCAACTCCCATTCATGAGTGAGAACATGTGGTGTTTGGTTTTCTGTTCCTGTGTTAGTTTGCTGAGAATGATGGCTTCCAGCTTCATCCACGTCTTTGCAAAGGACGTGAACTCATTCTTTTGTATGGCTGCATAGTGTGTATGTGCCACACTTTCTTAATCCAGTCTATCATTGATGGGCATTTGGGTTGGTTCCAAGTTTTTGCTATTGTAAATAGTGCTGCAATAAACATATGTGTGCATGTATCTTTATAGTAGAATGATTTATAATCCTTTGGGTATATACCCAGTAATGGGAATGCTGGGTCAAGTGGTATTTCTGGTTCTAGGTCCTTGAGGAATTGCCACACTGTCTTCCACAATGGTTGAATTAACCAGCATTGTAGAAGCATTCCTATTTCTCCACATCCTCTCCAGCATCTGTTATTTTCTGACTTTTTAATAATCGTCATTCTAACTGGCATGAGATGGTATCTCATTGTGGTTTTGATTTGCTTTTCTTTAATGATCAGCGATGATGAGCTTTTTTGCATATGTTTTTTGGGTGCATAAATGTCTCTTTATTTGAGACAGAGTCTTACTCTGTCACCCAGGCTGGAGGGCAGTGGTGCTATCTCGGCTTACTGAAACCTCTGCCTCCCGGGTTCAAGCAATTCTCTTCCCTCAGCCTCCTGAGTAGCTGGGATTAAGGGCACCCGCCATGACGCCCAGCTAATTTTTGTATTTTTATAGAGATGGGGTTTCACCATATTGGCCAGGGTGGTCTCGAATTCCTGACCTCAAGTGATCCGCCTGCCTCAGCCTCCCAAAGTGCTGGGACTACAGACGTGAGCCACTGCACCTGGTCATAAATGTCTTCTTTTGAGAAGTGTCTCTTCATATCCTTTGCCCACTTTTTGATTTTTTTTTTTCTTGTAAATTTGTTTAAGTTCCTTGTAGACCCTGGATATTAGCCGTTTGTCAGATGGGTAGATTGCAAACATTTTCTCCCATTCTGTAGGTTGCCTGTTCAGTCTAATGATAGTTTCTTTTGCTGTGCAGAAGCTCTTTAGTTTGATTAGATCCCATTTGTCAATTTTAGCTTTTGGTGCAATTGCTTTTGTTTTAGTCATGAAGTCTTTGCCCATGCCTATGTCCTGAATGATATTGCCTAGGTTTTCTTCTAGTGTTTTTATGGTTTTGAGTTTTACATTCAAGTCTTTAATCCATCTTGAGTTAATTTTTGTGTATGGTGTAAGGAAGGAGTATAGTTTCTGTTTTCTGCATATGGCTAGCCAGTTTTCCCAGCACAATTTATTAAATAGGGAATCCTTTCCTCATTGTTTGTTTTGTCAGTTTTGTCAAAGATCAGATGGTTGTAGATGTGTGGTGTTATTTCTTAGGTCTCTATTCTGTTTCATTGGTTGATGTATCTGTTTTGGTACCAGTACCATGCTGTTTTGGTCACTGTAGGCTTGTAGTGTAGTTTGAAGTTAGGTAGTGTGATGCCTCCAGATTTGTTCTTTTTGCTTAGGATTGTCTTGGCTATGTGGGCTCTTTTTTTGTTTACAGTAGTTTTTTCTAATTCTGTGAAGAAAGTCACTGGTAGTTTGATGGGAATGCCATTGAATCTATAAATTACTTTGGGCAGTATGGCCATTTTCACAATATTGATTCTTCCTATCCATGAGCATGGGATGTTTTTCCATTTATTTGTATCCTCTCTTATTTCCTTAAGGAGTGGTTTGTAGTTCTTGAAGAGATCCTTCATGTCCCTTGTAAGTTGTGTTCCTAGGTATTTTATTCTCTTTGTAGCAATTGTGAATGGGAGTTCACTCATGATTTGGCTTTCTGCTTGTATACTGTTGGTGTATAGGAATGCTTGTGATTTTTTTTCTCTGCCCCATCCCTAAAATCAGCCATTTCTCCATGAAGCTCAGGTTCCTTTTATTGAAGAATGGCAAAACCAAGATCTGTGCCCTCACTGCTATTTGTTTGTTTGCTTAATTTGTTGATGTTGACTATTCTGGCTTTTGCCAGATGTCACTGTATATGGCTGCAGTGCCCATGGCACACATTAGCCATGTGTAGCAAATTAGTGCTTGCTATGCGGCTGGTCCAAATTGAGATGACATGTAAGTGTAAAATATACACTGGGATTCAAAAACTAGTGTGACAAAGAATGAAAAATTACATGAATAATTTTAAATGGATTACATGTCAAAATGATAATATTTTGGAAATATTTAGTTGAATAAAATATTTTATTAAAAGTAATGCTGCCTATTTATTTTTACCTTTTAAAAATGTGCTTACTCTATTAAAATCATGTTTATGTATTGCATGATATTTCTGTTGGATGGCACTAGTATATGGATCATTAAAATAGGTCTGCTAATTGTTAAAATTAATCTGCTCTTCATTAGACTAGACCAGTGGCTCTCAATAGAGTGGGGGTGGTGGTGGTGGTGGTGGTGGTGGATTTTGCCCTCCAAGGGACATAATATCTGGAGATATTTACGATTGTCACCACTTGAGGGGAGTGTGTTAATGGTACCTAATGGGTAGAGGCCAGGGATACTGCTGAACATCCTAGAAGGTACAGGATAGCCCCCCCCAAGAAAGAATTTTCCACCCCCTAATCTCAACAGTACCAAGGCTGACAAATCCTGTACTATAAGAAGAAGGAGTATATTTCTATCCTCCTTAAATATGTATTCCAGAATGGAAGGGCAGAACTGGTTAGAGTTTTAATCTGATCACAGTGGTGGAATGTTTTGCTTTAGGACAATTAATGCTGATGCACTGAGGTTCCTATATGCTGGGGAGCTGGAAAATGGAATGAAGAATCTTAGAAGATTCCATGTCCCCAGTAAGGACCCCAGTCTTTTTGATGCTGAAGTAATAGAGTTGCAAAAACTGTTTGTTCTTGTGAAGTGGTAGTGATATGTCAAAGACAACTAAGAGAAGTAGTTTCCTCAGAAAGATAGACTATCTTCAGTGGATATTAGAAAATAAGGACATTAATGTCTCTCAAATTCTATGGTCCTATGTTGATCCGTTTCAAGATGTTACTAAGTGTTTATATAAATCTAGTAGAGGGGGTCTCTAAGAATCCCAGGGAAAAATTAAGAAATTAAGCCCAAAACATCTAATTCTTTAAATATGCTAACTCTTTAAGACACAGTGACGGGGCGCGGTGGCTCACGCCTGTAATCCCAGCACTTTGGGAGGCAGAGGCTGGTAGATCATGAGGTCAGGAGTTCGAGACCAGCCTGGCCAACATGATGAAACCCCGTCTGTACTAAAAATACAAAAATTAGCTGGGTGTGGTGGCAGGCGCCTGTAATCCCAACTACTTGGGAGGCTGAGTCAGGAGAATTGCTTGAACCCGGGAGATGGAGGTTGCAGTGAGCCGAGATGGTGCCACTACACCCACCCATGCCTGGGCAATAAAGAGAGAAACTCCGTCTCAAA
>NW_012116588.1:190183-214589 GCF_000951035.1 Colobus angolensis palliatus | reverse complement strand
AAAAAAAAAAAAAAAAAAAAAAAAAACAAGCAAAAAATCAAAACAAACAAATAAACAAAAACAAAAGAAACACTCTCCAGGCATGGAGAAAATAATATAAACTCAGTGGTAATCCTATACGCATGACTCTCTCTGAAACTTGCACAAATATAATAAATGCATTAACGATTTTAATCTTCAGAACCCTGAATCTTGCTTTCCGAGTGCCTGTCCTGCCAGCGTCGGGTCTGCGCGGCTCCCTGTGCTCAGATGGTTCGTGGGCAACCGCTTCTTTCCCCCACCGCCGCAGTCCACACTCCGCGTTCTGGGGAAGATGCAGGGTCGGAAGGGAGCCATCGCTGCTGCGGTATGCGGGGCTCTTTTAATCGGGTACTGCATCTACTTCGACCGCAAAAGACGAAGTGACCCCAACTTAAAGAACAGGCTTCCAGAGGAAAGAAAGAAACAGAAGCTGGCCGAGGAGAGAGTTGAGCTTTCCAAGTTTGCTGACCTTAAAGATGCTGAAGCTGCTCAGAAATTCTTCTTGAAGAGATACAGCTTTGGTGAAGAGATCCTAGCTCAAAGTGTAGACCACCTGACAAATCCAAGTTCTGTGTGTGGACAGCCACGACAGTTATTGCAAATGCTACAACAAACTCTTCCACCATCAGTGATCCAGATACTTCTGACAAAGCCCCTACCAGTTAATTAGACACTTGTAAGTGCTCAGCGCTTGGCTGAAGACGATGTGGAATGAGAAACAAATGTCAACATAATAAAATCTCAGTTAAAATACTTTAAAAATTCTTAACTTGGTAGTTCAGCATAAGGGCAAATATGCTTGTTATGAACCATTCTACACTGAAATCTACCAAATTTAATGTTTACTTTGTGTAAATCCATTTGGTTAATTTTTTCCAGTGAAAAGCATATTTTGATAGAGATCTTTTCACTTTATAAGTGCACTATGAGTTACTGAAATATCACAGATTTTGTTCATTTCTAAAACATGCGATTATAATGTACATATGGCCTTGCTTATGTTAAAAACACCCAGTGGTCTGTGTTGAAAGACAATATGAGGGGTGGTCTCCTCCCTTAATCACAAAAAAAAATTTCTAGAAATTAAAGCTTCTACATGGGAATCAGACTCTTTACTCATCATAAGGAAATCCTTGAATTATACTGACTCTGTTGCAATAATCAAAACTTTAAAGGCCATACTAACTGGAAGCAGACCGAGAAAACAGAAACAGGAAAACAATGGCTTAATTTAGTACATTCAATATTCTTGATATCCTTATCATTAACCATAATTTAATTAGAGTAATATTTTTGCTCCTTAATTTTTCAACATTGTATAAAGAATTTTCCATCCAAAGTAATGTGAGGCGGAGCTACCTGAATTTCAGTGGCGATAAGACAAAAATATTTTGACCCGCAGCTTTCGCAGGACCACTCTGAAGGAAAGTTAACTCTGTGAAGTTTAATTTCTATCTTCCTTGGCCTACATTTTTTCTAAGGTAGCGATTTTTGGTGACCTGAAACCCAAGCTGTGCCTGTCCTTTTCAATGACTAAGTGGTTACAAACCAAAAAAGATTGAACACTGACTGATGAGGGAGAGCTGGCAACTCTACTTCCTGTGTTACTTCTCAAAGTGGGGTCTGGGAACACTCTGGGGTACTTGGATCCACAGGATATGCACTGGCGTCAGAAAGGCAATACCATCCAGTGTGGTGAGGGTGCAGGGACACCAGTGTTCTCACTACTGCTGCTGAGACTGTGAAATGGTACAACTTTCTGTGGGAAAAGTAATATTCATTACAGTTTACAATGCAGGCCCTTCGACTCAGTAATCCTACTTCTAATTATTTATACCCAAGCAATTGTGCACACACATAAGTGCATATTTGCTGCAAATCTCAGCTAAAGTCAATATTAGCTAAAGGTCTTTAATTAGGCTTAGGGTTGTTATCCACATTTCAGATAGTATAAATACTACCATTCATTAATAATGTTAAGGCAATGTTGCTAAAAATTGTTTTTACACCTTAGGTTAGGCATGTGCAGGAATTCAATGGCTACAAGTTACACGGCATTAGTCTGGCTTTAGCTATATGATGAGGAAAATTAGAAAGTCCATTCTAAGATATGTTGTGTTTGGTAAGGACATTCTAAGCAAATTAGGAAGGCAGGTGCATGTGCATGGAAGAAAAAATGGTATTCATACCTCCTCCTCTAGATATCACAAGCCAAATAGATGTGGGACATGACTGCTTGATGGGACTCTGATTTTAACTTCTTGGACTGTAAGCTCCAGAGTTTCATACAGGAGTTGTCAGATCCAGCAGCAAGCGGCTTGCTATTCGGGGAGATTTCTGCAATGTTCAACAGCTGCTAGGTGTTATAGACGGCATAGAAGCAGATGGTAGTGAGGGAGGGAGGCCCATCCTTGACTTGCTTAATGCTGTCCTGTAAGACCTCCAGGGCAGCCTCCTTCTGCAGAATAGGGCTGGGCGTGTCATGGGCCTCCAAATCATTGTTCTCACTTCGGGAGGAGCTGCCACTTGCATATAGCTGGTAGTCTGTTGTCTTGGCAGGCTGCACGTCCAGATGAATATGTAAGGTGAGGACTTTGCACAGGGCAGTATTGTTGTCACTTTGGAGGTAGTGGATAAGGTAGTTGTAGCTGTCTTCTTGGAGATGGACCACGTACTTTTTATCTAGGAATGCTCTAAGCTTGAAGTTAGATAGGATGTCCTGGATAGTTTGAGTGGTCTGTAGCTGCTCAATGACCTCCTTCTGGCTAGCGTTCTGCAAAAACATTCCATGGAAGCGGCTGTAAAAACTTTCCACTGTGCTCTTTGGACCGTTCTGGACCAGGTTGAGATGGAGGTAGACAAAGAGAGGATAGAGGAGAGGCTTCACTTCGTGGCTATGCTGTGAATCAGAATCGATGAGAAAAAATTCCGCTGTCGTCCAAACTGTACTTTATATTGCTGGGATTCTGCCTGGCAAGGGGCTGCAGACACTATGTTGTTGGCACAACGAGATTCTGATTGTACTGTGAGATTGGCCACCATCTCTTCAACAGTCTGTGGCAGCCGTGGTCCTTGCTTCAGGGGACCCTCTGAGTCCATGTACTGCCAGCGTTTGAGGTAGCAAGACACTACCATCTGGATCTGCTCTGTACGCACTCATTTCATGACTGAACATCCCAGGCGGCTCCGGCTCCCCCCCACCCCCCCCAACGCGGCAGTCGCCGTCTCCCGGATCGCGTTGCTTCCGCCTCCATTGTCTCTGCTGCAGGTCTTGCTCCGACTGCCGGCTCAGCTGGGCCTCCGAGCCCCGCGCCCCTCCGCCCCCGCCGCCGCTCTGGGCGGCCGCTCCGTGACTCTTTCTTTTAATTATTATTATTTTTTTAGAGGGTCTCGCTATGTTGTACAGGCTGGTCTCAAACTCCGAAGCGATCTTTCCACCTTGGCCTCCCAAAGTGCTGGGATTACAGGCATGAGCCACCTCGCCTGGTCCAAGAATCCTTTCTTTACTAAGATTTTTCATGAAGATTTAGAGGGTCTTAGTATTATTTAGTAACAAAAATACAAGAAAATCAAATTTAATGCTTCTAAAGTTATACCCTTTGTTAAAATTGTTTCATGAATCCAAGGTTTACAACAATGCTTATGAATCTTCTCCCTGATTCTTCCTGGGGTGAAATAAACATTTTCTTTGAAAATGCAAAGAAGGCATTTTCAAGGCTGTCGGATTGCTTTGGAACTTCTAAAATAACTACACTTAGTTACCAAGTCAGACGAGTGTATTCCCTGCTCTAAATAGAACAGTATGAGAATGTAAACGTGGTCTTCCACTAAATCGGGTTATAATGGAAATGAATATTAGCTTGCTATCTTTCCTGCTCAGCCTCCTGAGTAGCTAGTACTACAGACAGTGCTGCTAAGCCTAGGTAGCTAGTTTTGTTTGTTTTTGTTTTTGTTTTCTGATGGAGTTTTACTCTTGTCGCCCAGGCTGGAGTGCAGTGGTGCGATCTTGGCTCACTGCAACCTCTGCCTCCTGGGTTCAAGCGATTCTCCTGCCTCAGACTCCCTAGTAGCTGGGATTATAGGTGTGTGCCACCACCCCCAACTAATTTTTGTATTTTTGGTAGAGACGGGGTTTCGCTATTTTGCGCAGCGCTGGTCTCGAATTCCTGACCTCAGGCGATCCGCCCATCTCGGCCTCCCCAAGTGCTGGGATTACAGGCGTGAGCCACCGCGCCCAGCCTAGTTTAGTTTTTTGTAGAGACAGGAGTCTAGCTTTGTTGCCCAGGCTGCCTAGGCTCAACCAATCCTCCCGCTTTGGCCTCCCAAATTATTGGGATTACCGGCGTGAGCCACCGTGCCCAGCCTACGGTGGCTTTTGACACCCTGGGAAAACACAGCTGATTATGTGCGCCTACAGAGTTATTCCATTTGTACCATCAGAGTAACGTTTTCAGCCTCCTATTTCTCTGGCAAAACATTTTGGGCCCTCGGTGACTTTTTGCTGAATGGGTGACCCGCTCCCTGCACAAAGCCGTAAGAATCACTTGAGAGCTGAAGGTCTGGGGAGGCGCAAAGAGAAGGCTGAGAAGGCGATCTTGCTTTCATACACCTGCAAAGGGAAAGAGGAGCGCTGCACTCTCTCATTCCTGGGGAGGACAGGAAAATGCTGCCACCTTGGAGACAGACGACTACTGCGTGGGCTTTAATCCAGCGTGGGCGTGGGGCAGCGCTGGGGCTGGATCTTCCGCCCCGCTCCTTCCAGGGAGAAGGGAAGGGAGTCAAGGTCATGAGGGGGAGGGAAGGGAAAGGAGGCGCCGGAGGGACGATGGGGCGGTGGGAAGTCGGAAGAAGGAAGGGTCGGGAGGGAGGGAAACAGGTCCAGGAGGAAACGCGGGGCTTCATTTTCTAAGGTGGTAGTGGATGCGCTGGTGGTGGTACACTTTTTTGTACGTCTGAAATATTTCATAATTAACATTTAAGAAATCATTTTTTTTTTGAGTGGGTCTCACTCTTATCGCCAAAGCTGGAGTGCAGTGGTGCGATCACGGCTGATGCAGCCTTGATTTCCTGAGCTCGTAAGATTCACCCACCTTGGCCTCCCAAAGTGGCGGGATTACGTGAGCCACCGTGCCTGGACTAAGGAATAGTTCTGAACCTCATTCCCCAGGGATGGCCACAGGTGGTGTCGCCAGGATGTTTCCCTGGTAACTGGTGACATCCTTAGTTCCCAGGGCTGCTCTCCTGCGGGCTGTGACAGCCTTTTGGGGCGGGGCGACCTCACTGCGCACCCAGGAATAGGCGAGACCTCAGCATCGGTCTGGTCTCGGTTTCCTGGTGGGGAATTTAATGCTCCCGAAGGCGCTGTAGACACTGCCACGTCTTGGCGTATTTGTTTTGTTTTGTTTGTTTTTGTCTTTTTTTTCGAATCAGCTTTCTCCAGTCTCTTTCGCTCAGGCTGCGCGCTTCAGATTCTGCCCTCACCCCAGCGGGTCTGGGGGTCCTCACCCTGACCAGTTGTTAGTGGGCGCAAAGGCCAGCGCCCATTGGTGTCAGATCCCGGTTTAATCCTTGCCTGCCCCGAAAAGGGTTGGGTGGGCACCAATCTCTGCCGCTCGCAAGCAGAAGGGGACTGGTGGGGGTGGGATGGGGTTAGGGAAGTGGGCTCGGGCCCAAGCTTCTGAGCGCAGCACCCCACCCAGGGGAAGAGTCAAACAAGGCGCGGGGAGTGGAGACACCTGCAGCAGGAGTCTCAAGTCCCCACGCCGTTGCCCTGGGCGATTGTTTTGGCCTGTGTTCTGGAAATGTCACAAACTGGACCGGAGACCACAGCTGCAGGAAAAGGCGGCCAGTGCACAGAGCCTGCACTCTATCGCTTTATATGTTACTGTAAAAATAGCTATATTGAGCTGTAATTGACATACTTGAAACTGCACGTATTTGAAGTGTATAATATGAAGGATATTGACCTACCTAGAAACCCTTGAAACCATCACGGCACTTAAGACAATGAACCATGGGGAGGACTGGGTAAGGAGAGTGAAGCACTTGCTAATCCAAAATTGAAGGGGACACCAAAGAAACATCACCTCTCAGTGAACAACATAAACAATATTTAAAAAATCAAAATTAATGTGGCCAGGCGTGGTGGCTTATGCCTGTAATCCCATCACTTTGAGAGGCCAAGGTGGGCGGATTGCATGAACCCAGGAGTTTGAGACCAATCTGGGCAACATAGCAAAGCCCCATCTCTACAGAAAACAAACAGATGAGTCAGTGTGGTGGGGCGCCCCTGTAGTCCCAGCTACTCCAGTGGTTCAGGATCATCTGAGCCTGGGAGGTGGAGGTTGCCTCTAGCAGAGATCCGGCCACTGCACTCCAGCCTGGGTGACAAAGGGATACCGTCTCAAAAAATAAAAATAAATAAATAAATATATCAAAATTAACGCAAAAATCGGTGATGAATAAAACATAAAAATGTTAAATAAAGACAGGCTCCAACCCTGCCTTTGCCTGGCCTTGTGTCACTTTCCTCACCCGGGTCCTGGCCCTGAACTAGTCCTCCTCCCACCACAGAAGCCCTCCCTCGCGTGCTCCAGCATGCTCCCTTCCTGCATCCTAAATCGGGTGACTGTCATTGCTTGCTTCTGGATCCTCTCCACTGTCCCATTGGTTTGCTGGTCTACTTGTGTGCCCAGGCACATTGCTGTCGTATTAGAGCTTTATTGTTTTTCAGGGTTGTTCAGCTATGTGTGCCTTATTGCACTGCCCAAGGCCTCCAGCACAAGCCACAATGGAAGTGAAAGTAAAGAGTATCCTTGCCTCATTCCTAAAACTCCTGGGAGAGTTTTTAATATTTCCTCATTGAGTGTGATTTTTAAAAGTTTGTGTTTTATAAATAATCTTTAACAGATTAGGGATATTTCTTTTTTTCTAAAAAATAATTTTATTGATCCTTTACTATACAAAATTTATTCAAATTACACCCATTTGAAGTGGTAAGATCACAGCTAGAGAACTGGTCACCCTGTAACAAATCTATTTACAAAATCCATCATAAAAGCTTTTCTTGTTGTTTTTTACATTATATTACATATTTTCTTTTTTAAACTAGTGTACAGCACAAAGCTACACTGATTAGTAGTTTGCCTACTCCCAGTTTTGGGAGAAATATTTCCTTTTTACAAAATCACGTACCCTGTAGGAAAAGAAATACCCACACCCTGACAATTGCCACCCGACTTACTCTGCAAGCCATCTTCCTTCAGTTCCCTCCTTCTCATACACACGAGTTGTCATGCACACATTGAATTCTTCTTCTTTTTCCAGAAAGCTTAAGCTTTAAATACTACAATTTTATTTACAGATCTACACGTACAACAAAAACGAAAACAAGAACCACAACAAAGACACAGAGAAAAAAAAAAGAAAACAAAATAACACTCTTAAAACATTACAAACCAGCTAGAAAGTATTCTGGTAATGTTTACAAGTTAATTGCTATTTTTGTACAAAATTACTAAAGAATGAAAATGTGAGTAGACTACATATCAACTTAAATAAAACGATTGCTATGCACAACTCTCATATAAACACATACCTAACACTGTTTGACAGCTCATGTGTTGCCCTTTATACATTTTATGTTATAAGGTTCATGCATTCATAATTTGCACACTTGTAACTTTTAGCTATTTTGTGTGAGCTTTAATAGCAGCAACTCAATGGTACCAGGAAACCTGCATACTTAGTACTTAAAGTAATGCAAATACTGTAGTACTAACCCACTTTGTGTGCCGGATACTAAGTCAGAAAGAAAATTACTTAATGCAAACAAAATACAGTATGGACATCTAATTAATGTACACCAGTTAAGCCCGGTAACTGGAAAAAAATCTTATGCATGAAGGAGCTTTTAAGGCTTATTAGTATTCCTTTCATTTTTAAAACAATAAATACGGCATTACATTATGAAAAATTTCAACAAAACACACAACAATCTGGCCAGGTGAGCTCAGTCTTTAGACTTTGGAAAAAATCAGCTTTGTGCAGCTGGCAAACAGAATTACACTAAGCTGGAAGCAGAGGCAGTTAACCAGATGAGATAAATATGGGAAATGGGGAAAAGTTTGTCATAAATGGTTTCCCATACAGGAAAAAACCCCACAGTGCATTTCCAGTAGGCGCTTTACACAAAGCTCCCTCTCCCTCCCCCACCCCAATGCTTCATCTAGAACCACACCACATTTTCTGCCAAGTCCAGTGTGTGTGAGAGGAGGAAGCCAGGGATGGAGGCTGAAGAAGAAAAAAGGAAGATAGTCTGCACCTTTGTTTTTCTTCCCAAAGGTACACCCACGCATTCGCACACAAAGAGTTTAAAGTGCTGGTGTCATCTGCCTTGACTCCACCACTGCTTTGCATATTGTGGAAATCTACCTGGAGTAAACTGACTGGGGCTCCTGTGGTTGTGTGTGTGTGTGTGTTTCCTAAGGGATATATTCAATTCAATTAAACATATGAGTTGAGTGTCTACGTGTCTACCATTGGGTCAGGCACATAGCATTTCAATTTAATTTTTCGTTTTGAGGTTTGTTCTTTATCTGACCCCCTCATTCCCACAGTCCTTAGCATCCAAGGAATGGACCCGAGATACTACACCATATTCCCAGTGGGTGATGACTACTGTCACCTGCCCGAGGGAAAGCCATTCTTGGACATAACTGGTAGGATTTGCAGCTGACACAAAGCCTCCAACTTGGGACACCATTCCTGAAGAGTAAAGCGGGAGATGCCCTGGCGTTGTTTTGGTTCGTTTTCTACGTCCCCGACTTCCCTTGGTCCAACTTATTCCTTCATAGAGGAAGGGGAACGGGGTCTGCCCAGAACTATTTCACCCCCCCGACACAGTGGGAGCTCCCTGTTGCTGCCAGCTTAAGGAAATGCCACTCACACAACGGGGATGTCTTTCTCCCTAGAGGTCTCTCCATCAGACCCCACCCTGAGAAGTGGTCTCCCTGAGTGCAGTGTAAGAGAGCCCTTTCTCCCGTCACAGGGGTCCGGGAAGCCCAAGGATGGAGGGACTCATGCCTGCTGCTTCACCTCACCTGGTTCTCCTTTCCAATGGGCCACCCATGTCAGCAAGCCCCAGGACTGACTCGCTTCAAGCTCCTCCTCCTGGGAATGGAAGGACGATGGAACAAAGTTCCTTGCAGAGGCTGACAAACCTTAGATCACACAGGTTTACATGCTCTGATCAGTACAGGTTCTCTCCCTCTGCTTAAGTAATGTGAATTTGCAAAAACCGCTTCACAGAAAACAATTAAATTGAAATGGTGATGGGTACCACAGGAATGCTTAAATGTCCCCCATGCCGGGGGCAATGGGGAGGAAGGGGCCGGTGGCTACGGCGCCCTTTGGAGGGAGGAGGAACAGGAGATGGTGGAAGTGCTGGTGGTGAGGATCTGGATGTCGGATATTTCTTTCTATTCCTAATTTGCTAAGGGTTCTTTTTAAAAATCATGACTGGTTGTGGGATTTTTGTCCCACTTGGAGCATAAGATGCTGTGCTGTATAAACTGTAATAATGTTCCACAGGTTGGTGTTCCTCTCTGGAAGTAGATGAAAGTTTTCTGCCCCATTGATATTAGGCTTGGCAAAGTGACTTGTTTTGACCTATGGAGTAAGTGCAGACGTCATGTGTACTCTTTCTGAGCGTAACTTTCAAGAGTCAAATGCTTTTTTGGCATCTATGGAAATAATCATGGGGTGTTCCTTTTTTCATTAATGCAGTGAATAGGCTGATTGATTTTCACATCTAAATCTCTTGGATACCTGGAGTAAGCCTCTGTTGGTCTTAATACAATTTTGGGGGGTACATTGCTGCATTCATTTTACATATATATGTATGTGTGTGTGTGTGTGTGTGTGTGTGTGTATATATATATATATATATATATGGACACGGTTTCACTCTGTCGCTCAGGCTGGAGCGCGGTAGGCTGATCACGGCAGCCTCAACAGCCGAAGTTCAAGTGGTTGTCTGTGTGTGTGTGTGTGTGTGTGTGTTTCCTAAGGGATGTTCAATTCAATTAAACATATGAGTTGAGTGCCTACTACGTGTCTACCGTTGGGTCAGGCACATAGCATTTCAATTTAATTGGCCCACGATAGCCTCCTTAGTAGCTGGGACCACAAGTGCACTGCCACCACGCCCGGCTATTTTTAAAAATTATTTGTAGAGATGACGTCTCCGTCTCCTTATATTGCCAGGCTAGTCCTGAATTCCTGGGGTCAAGCGACCTTTCTGTCTCCTCTGCTCAAAGTGCTGGGATTATAGGGGTGAGCCACTGCGACGGCATAGGAACAACATCGTAATCTTTTTTGCTTACTTCTTGGACGCCCTCTTGGTGCTCTGGAAAAATCCCTGCACTAAATTTTTTAAGTCAGTGACTGAAGAAGAGTTTCCTTACTTCAGTGAAACTGTTTCCTTAGAGCTGGCATGAGAATCAGATGAAATGAAGAAAAGCACAGCTCTGTACTTTTTTGTTTTGTTTTGTTTTTGAGACAAAGCCTCGCTCTGTCGCCCAGGCTGGAGTGCAGTGGCGCGATCTAGGCTCACTGCAACCTCTGCCTCCCAGGTTCAAGAGATTCTCCTGCCTCAGCTTCCCGAGTAACTGGGATTACAAGCGCGTGCCACCACGCCCGGCTAATTTTTGTATTTTTAGTAGAGACGGGGTTTCTTCATGTTGGCCAGGCTGGTCTCAAACTCCTGACCTCAGGTGATTCGCCCACCTCGGCCTCCCAAAGTGCTGGGATTACAGTTGTGAGCCACCGCTCCCTGCCAGCTATATACTTTCAATGTATGTGCTCATTCAATGTGAAGAAGTACTCTGCCGCTACCTTAAGATTCTAGATGGGACTTCCAAGGGCAGGCCTTAATTGAGTCCGGAGTGGGATGGAGCTAGGGAGAAAGGGCAATTCAGACTGGTGAACTCCTCAGTTAGTGAGTCAATTTGGTCTGTGTGCGTTTCAAAAGGTATGAATTCTCGCAACAATTCTCAGATGTGTTGCCTGGAGAATCCTGTATTATCGTAATTACCATAATAAGGGCCCCACGAAAGCAATGTGGCTGGAGGGCTGTATCCAGTTAGAGGAGCCACTGGAGTGTCCGAAGCCAATTAATGGGCCTAGATGGCCGCAATATACTCCCCACACCTTAAGGGGTCCAAATTTGTCTGTCTCGGAGCAACCCGCTTCTCGCACCTCCCTCCTCCCCTGTGCAGTAGCAGCTGCTCTCCCTCGGTTTCTGGCGTCAATTGCGCTTTCAAGCAAGGGGACAGCAGTGCTGCTCTGGGATACGAGTAAAGCTGAAATGTCACCCCTTTAGGGGTTTGGTCGTTCGTCAATTTTGAGGACACAATTTCGCAAAAGCGCAGAGTCGATAAAAGCGCGTGCGGTGCCACCACTTCCGGAGCGTCGGAGCATCGACTGCCCAATAGAAATGCAGCTGAGGGAGGGGCTAGCCGCTCACCCGACGCGGAGAGCGGGAAAGTGGAAAAGAACTCAGGTCCCCTTACTCGGTGAAGAGTGCACAGACGTGGACCTCGCCAGGTTCGTTCTTTCTTTGTTCTCTTCAAATGACTTTTTTTTTTCGCTTAGAAAATACAAATAGGTACAGACGAAACGAGAACTTCCGGTGATCCCGCAGAGCTATTCACGTGGGCGTTTAACTTGCAGTTGCTCAAGGGAAGGGCGCTGGCACCTGCGGTGCATTCGCGCCTGCAAGGAATCCTGTTTCCAGGGAATTGCGCGGAGATAAATTCGTCCCGCTCCATTGCCAAACCTTCCAGCCTCTGTTTCTTATTCCCAGGGGAGTCTGTTGGCCCCGGGACGAGGTGGGGCGCTGCCAGCGCAACCCCACCCCTCCCGGGGATACCGGGGCTGCTTTCTCTCCCTTCTGAGCATGTTGGCTCTTTGGCTCCTGTCTGTGTAGCAACGTCTGTCAAAACCGCAGGCTGTTGTGGACTTAGCAATGTCGGACTTGAAAGCTGTGGGTGACAAAACTTCTGCCCCTGCGTGGGCTGGGGAGCGCCTTAAAAAGCCGCAGGGCGGGCAAGGGGAGCCGCAGGGAGAACCGCGGGGATCTTCGGTGTTGGAGCAGAGCTAGAGAAGCGGGGAGTGCTGTATGGACAAGCCAGACTTGGCAGGTATCTGTCGGATGGGGGTTGCCCATCCTCCTGGAGTCCTGAGCATTCAGGGAGTTGGGGAATGGGTTATTTAGGTGAAATGTGACTGGGCACTGACGAACTGCGTCGCTAGATCCTGAAAGAAAAACCAGTCACCCTCTTGCGCTGCTGGTTTATCATCTAGAAGAGGGGAAGGGTGAGAGCAGTGCTGTCCCGAACTAAATGCAAAATGGTATCCGAGGAGGGCAAATCACGCTCCATGCTTTTTGTTCCCCAGGAGGTAGCTCTTATGCTTCCTGTCCCGCCCTTGTGGGTTGCAGTTCTTTCCAACCTGCTGTTCTGGCATAACTCTAAGAAGATATGAATGCCACCCACATTCCCATTAAAGATAGCCAACAACAGCCTAAATCGTGAGTTCTGATAGAATTCTGATAGAATTTCCCCTATAGTCAAAAGTATAAAGGATTTCAGTGGAAACATCTAACCTGTAAACCTAGACCCAAGGTTTAAGGGATGCCAGTGAATTTTAGGCCCTAGGGATTTGGTCGGCTCAGTCCCCAGCTCATTTTTGTATGCCTGAAGCCAGAGGTTTTGAACCATGGAAAGTTTTACACGGCTGCAAGTGTTGGACTGGAGTGGCCAGGATCCCAGGCTAGTCCACAAGTGCTGAGTCCTCTATAAGATGGCTCAACTGCAGCTCCCATGGGTTCCAAGTTTCCCAGTGGTATGGACACTCTCCTTAAGCAATCTGAGGGTGAGATGTGATTTCCGTCCCCTTCTGTGTGTGGTGGATGAACCAAAAGGGTTCATCCAGAGCAAGGCCTGATGCAGACAATGCAGGAAGGTGGGCCGGGAGGAAAGGGGACAGGACTCCAGTTATAGAGGCTGCAGGAAGAATTGGAGAGCAGGGGCTGCTTGGCGAGGCATTCCCAGAAAATGGTAAGGCTGGGGCTGTATGGCTGGGCAGATGTGGGACCCATTCCCCTGCTGCTTTTGCGGGAGTAAAAAGAATGGAGACTGTTTTCTGTTAGGCCAGCATGGAAGGTGGACTCACCCTTGGGGCATCCTCGTGTCTAAGAAATATGAAGAAATAGGGTCTAAAGGATGCTAATTGTGGTAGAGTACTATGGAGAAAGTTTGGCATGGTGGAATCATACATCTCCCTTTGCTTTTTTGCTTAACTTTGCCACATTAAGAGTACTATTACTTTTTTTTTTTGAGTCAGGGTCTCACTCTGTCATTCAGGCTAGAGTGCAGTGGCATGATCATGGCTCACTGCAGCCTTGAACTCCTGGGCACGCACAATATTCCTGCCTTGGCCTCCCAAAGTGCTGGTGTTACAGGCATGAGCCAGTACACTTGGCCAAATTTTAAATTTAAACTTAAATGATTGTGCTTACCTGGCTTCACTGTTGTTCATCTACCAGGAGTTGAGTCTCTTTTCTTAGATTCTCTGTCATTTGTGATAATGTGGATGAATCTGGAGGATGTTAAGTGGAGTAAGCCAGGCAGCCAAAGATAAATACTGCATGATCTCACTTATATTTGGAATCTTAAAATAATTGAACTCTTAGAAATAGAGAGTGGATTGATGGAGTGGGTGGAGGTGGGTTGGGGAAATGTTGGTCAAAGGATACAAAGTTTCAGTTAGATAGAGAAAATAAGTTGAACAGCTCTACTGTAAACATAGTGACAATAATTAATGTGCTTATTTTTGAAAATTGCTTAAAAAGTAGATTTTAAGTGTTCTCACCACAAAAAATAAGTATGTGAAGTAATGCATATGGAAATTAGCTCAATACATTCAATATTATACATTCAACATTATACATTCAATAATGTATACATTTTTCAAGAAAACATTTTGTACATAACCAATATATGTAATTTTGTCTGTAACTTTAAAAACACAAAAAAACACACAACTATATTAAATATTTTCAAAGAGATAAAGGAAAACATGGACAAAGAACTAAAGGAAATTAGGAAAAATTTATGAGCAAAATAGGAATATCAATAAAAAATAGAAATTGGCCTGGTGCTGTGGCTAATGCCTGTAATCCCAGCACTTTGGAAGCCAAGGCGGGCGGATCACCTGAGGTCAGGACTTCCAGACTAGCCTGGCCAACAGGGTGAAACCCTGTCTCTACTACAGATACAAAAAAATTAGCCGGGCGTGGTGGTGAGTGCCTGTAATCCCAGCTACTCGGGAGGCTGAGGCAGGAGAATCGCTTGTACCGGGGACACAGAGGTTGCAGTGAGCTGAGAGTGCCATTGCACTCCAGCCTGTGCAAGAAGAGCAAAACTCCATCTAAACAAACAAACAAACAAACAAACTAGAAATTTTAAAAAGGAGCCAGACGGAAGCTGTGGAACTGAAAAATAACTGAATGGAAAAAAATTATTATATTAAAGAGTTTCGATAAGAGATGTGAGCGGGCAGAAATAAGAAAATCAGTGAACTTGAAGGCAAGACAATACAACTTATCAAGCCTGTGGAGCAGAAAGAAAAGAATAAAGGTGATGGGTGTGGTGGCTCATGCCTGTAATCCTAGCACTTTGGGAGGCCAAGGTGGGCAGATCACCTGAGGTCAGGGGTTTGAGACCAGCCTGGCCAAATGATGAAACCTCATCTCTACTAAAAATACAAAAATTAGGGGGCCTGGTGGCACACACCTATAATCCTAGTTACTTGGGAGGCTGAGGTAGGAGAATCACTTGAACTCGGGAGGTGGAGATTACAGAGAGTTGAGATTGAGTCATTGCACTCCAGCCTGGGCGAAAGAGCAAAGCTCCATTAAAAAAAAAAAAAAGATAGAAAAAGAAAAAAGCCTACAGAACACAAGAGACTTGTGGAACAATATCAAGGACACCAATATATGCATTATATTAACCCTAGAAGGAGAAGAGAGAAAGGATCAGAGAAATGATTTGAAGAAATAATGGCTGGAAATGTCCCAAATTTTATGAAAGATGTGAATTTACAACTCCAAGAAGCTAAATTAATTCTGAGTAGGATAAATCCATAGAGACCTATATCAAAACACATTATAATCAAACTGTCAATATGCAAAGATAAAGGGAGACTCTTGGAAACAGCAAAAGAGAAGACACTCATCATGTATAAGTTGTCCTCAACAGGATTAACTGCCAAGTTCTCAGCAGAAACACTGAAGGCCAAAAGGCAGTAGGCAAAAGGCTGATATATTTAAAGTACTAAAAACAAAAACAAACAAACAAACAAACAAACAAAACAAAAACAAAAAAACTATCAACTGAGAATTCTATATCTGGCAAAAACTTTTCAAAAACGAGGGATAAATTAAGACATTCCTAAACAAGAGTTCAGAGAGTTCGTTGTCACTGGACCTGCCCTACAAGAAATGCTAAAGGGAGTTTTTCAAGTTGAAATGAAAGGACACTAGCCAGTGACTGAATGCCACATTGAAAATATAAAGGTGAAAAAGACTGTTTCTTGGGCTCTGCAGCAGCTCCACCCCCACTGAAGGTGAGATAGGGGAGTGCATGCTTTCTTGTTGCCTCTGCCCCTAGCCCTACCCTCTGGCTCTTACTTTTAAGCACCATATACTGGACTGCAGCCTGTACTACACCACCAAACAATATTACATCACTACAACAAGTAGTGTCTGAGAAAGCCACTGCACAAATCTATCTGCAACAAGGGAATCTGTACAGAGCCTTGGCACTCTGAAAACACCCAGAAATGGAGTCATATATTGGAGCCATATAATGGAGGTATATACCATGGTAATACCCCCAAGGGAAAAAAGAATAAAATATCAAGAAGAGCCATCTAAATAACAGGAAATTCAAAAACAGGGGAAACATCAACTCTCTCAGATAAGAAAGAACCAGTGTGAGAACTCTGGCAATACGAAAAGCCAGAGCATTTCTTCTCCTACGAAGGATCCCAGTAACTCCCAAGCAGTGAATTGTAATCAGAATGAAATGTCTGAAATGACACATACTGAATTCAAAAGATGAATGGCAAAGAAATCCAAGAGAAAGTTGAAATCCAACACAAAGCAAACAGAAAAATGATCCAAGGTTTGAAAGATGACAAAGATATATTAAGAAGGAAACAAACAGAACTTCTGGAATTGAAAAATTCACTACAGGAATTTCAAAACAGTTGGAAGTGTTAACAACATATGAGATGAAACAGAAGAAAGAATGTCAGAACTCAAAGACATTTCCTTTAAATCAAACCAGTTAGACAAAAACAAAGAAAAAAGAATATATAAAAAAGAACAAAGCCTTTGAGAAATATGATATTATGTAAATTGACTAAGTATACAACTTATTGGCATTCCTGAGAGAGAAGAGACAGTAAGGAACTTGGAAAACATAGTTGATGATATAATTCAGGAAAATTTCCCAATCTTGCTAGAGAGGTAGACATGAAGATACAAGAAATCCAGAGAACTCCTATGAGAAGAGGCTATACAAGATGACCATCTCCAACGTACATAGTCATCAGACTAGTCAAGGTCAATGCAAAAGAAAAAAATCTTAAAAGCAGCTAGAGAATAGGGCCACATTACCTAAGAGGGAAACCCATCAGACTAACAGCAGACTTCTCAGCAGAAACTTTACAAGCCAAAAGAGAGTGGGATCCCCTTCTTAGCATTCTCAAAGAAAAGAAATGCCAGCCAAGAATTTCATATTCTGTCAAACTAAGCTTCACGAGCAAATGAGAAATAAAGTATTTCCCAGGCAAACAATTGCTAAGGGAATTAAGCATCATCAGACTAGCCCTACAAGAGATGCTCAAGGGAGTTTTAAATATGGAAACAAAAGAACAATACTTGCCACTACTTGCTAACCCTGTAAGGCAACTACACAAATGAGGCTACAAATCATTTAACTAACAGCACTATGACAGAAATAACACCTTACATATCAAATTAACCTTGAATGTAAGCAGCCTAAATGCCTCACTTAAAAGACATAGACTGGCAAATTGGATAAAAATACAAGACCCATCCTTCTGCTGTCTTCAAGAGAGCCATCTTGCATGTAATGACACCCATAGGCTCAAGGTAAATGGATGGAGAAATATCTATCACACAAATGGAAAACAAAAAAGAGCAAGGGTCACTATTCTTGTATCAGATAAAATAGACTTTAAGTCAACAATAGTAGAAAAAAAAAAAAAAGGACAGAAGAGGTCACTACATAATGATAAAGGGTTCAATTCAACAAGAGAACTTCACTATCCTGAATATATACACACTCAACATTGGAGCACCCAGATTCATAAAACAAGTACTTCTAGACCAAATAAAATACTTTGACAGCCACACAATGATAGTGGGAGACTTCAATACCCCACTGACAGCATTAGAGAGACCATCAAGGCAGAAATCTAGCAAATAAATTCTAGACTTAAGATTGACACGTAACCAGTTGGACCTAATAGACATCTACAGAATACTCCACTCAACAACCACAGAATATACATTCTTCTCATCTGCACATAGAACACACTGAAAGATTGACCACATTCTGGGTCATAAAGTAAATTTCAATAATTTCAAAAAAATCAAAATCATACCAAGCACCTTCATGGACAACAATGGAATAAAAATAGAAAGCAATACCAAGAGGAACTCTCAAAACCACACAAACGTGTGGAAACTAAACAACATAATCCTGAATGACTTTTGGACAAACAATGATTTTTTTTTACTTTTTAACATTATTATGATAATGAAAACATGTAATAATTACCTTTTGTTTTTGAGACAGGGTCTTTTTTTTTTTTTTTTTTTTTTTTTTTGAGACAGGGTCTTTTTTTTTTTTTTTTTTGAGGTGAAGTTTCAGTTTTGTTACCCAAACTGTAGTGCAGTGGCATCATCTTGGCTCACTGCAACCTCCACCTCCCAGGCTCAAACAATCCTCCCATCTCAGCCTCCTGAGTAGCTAGGACTACAAGCATGTGTCACCGTGCGCAGCTAATTGTATTTTTTGTAAAGATCGGGTCTTGCCATGTTGCCCAGGCTAGTCTCAAACATCTGGGCTTAAGTGATCCACCCACCTCAGCCTCCCAAAGTGCTGCGATTGCAAGCATGTGCCACCATGCTTAGCTGTAAGCAATGAATTTAAGTCAGAAATCAAAAAGTTTTTTGAAACAAAATAGAGATCCAACATACAACAAACCTCTACGATATGGCAAAAGCAGTGCTAAGAGGAAAGTTTATAGCACTAACTGCCTGTATTAAGAAAGAACACTCCAACCTTGCACCTAAAGGAACTAGAAAAACGAGAACAACTAAACCCAAATCTAGCAGAAGAAAATAACTAAAATCAGAGCAGAACCTAAAGAAATTGTGACTCAAAAATTTATACAAAGGATCAATGAAACAAAAACTTGATTATTTGAAAGGATAAACAAAATTGAGAGTCTACTAGCTAGATTAACAAAGAAAAAGAGAGAAGATCTAAATCAACAGAATCACAAATGACAAAGATACCATCATGACCAATCCCACAGAAATATAAAAGATTTTCAGAGACTACTGTGAACATTTCTATGCACACAAATTAGAAAATCCAGAGGAAATGGCTGGGTGTAGTGGCTCACACCTATAATCCCAGCACTTTGGGAGGCTGAGGTAGGTGGATTGCTTGAGCCCAGGAGCTCAAGAGCAGCCTGGGCAACATGGTGAGACTCTGTCTTTACCAAAAAAATTAAAAAAGTTAGCCACGTATGGTGGCACATGCCTGTAGTCCCACCTACTCAGGAGGCTGAGGTTGGAGAATCAATTGAGACCAGGAGTTCGAGGCTGCAGTGAACCTTGATTGTACCACAGCACTCCAGCCTACATGATAGAGTGAGACCCTGTTAAAAAAAGAAGAAGAAGAAGAAAGCAAGTAAGAAAGAAAGAAAGAAAGAAAGAAAGAAGGAAAGAAAGAAAAGCAAATAAAATCTAGAGAAAATGGATAAATTCCTGGAAACTCACAACCTCTAAGAATGAACCAGGAAGAAGCAGCAATCCTGTACAGATAAGGAAATTCAATGAGTAATAAAAAACCGACCAACCAAAAAAAGCCCTAGACAAGATGGATACACAGACAAATTCTACCAGAGGCACAAAACGACCTGGCACCAATCCAACTGAAACTGTTCTAAAAAATTGAGTAGGAGGACTCCTCCCTAAATCATTCTATGAAATCAGTATATCCTGATACCACAATCTGACAAGGACACAAGAAAAAATAAAACTACAGGTCAATATCTCTGATAAACATAGATGCACAAACCCTCAGCAAAATTCTAGAAAACTGATTCCAGCAGCACATCAAAAAGTTAATTCACCACAATCAAGTGGGCTTTATTCCTGGGATGCAAGAATGGTTCAACATATGCAGATCAATAAATGTGATTCACCATAGAAACAGAATTAAAAGAAAAACCATGTGATCATCTCAATAGACACAGAAAAAGCATTCAATAAAATCCAACATTCCTTTGTGATTAAAAACTCTCAGCAAACCAGACATTGAAGGAACAGCCCTCAAAATAACAACAGCCATCTATGAGAAAATCCATAGCTAACATTATACTAAACAGGAAAATGCTGGAAGCATTTCCCTTATGAACTAGACTAGTGTCATGACATCTACTCTCACCATTCCTATTCAACATAATACTGGAAGTCCTAGCCAGAGCAATCAGGCAAGAAACAGATATAAAAGTAATCCAAACAGGAAAAGAGGGAGTCAGATTATCTGTCTTTGCTGATGATATGATTGTAGACCTAGAAAACCCTGAAGATTCTGCCAAAAACTCCTAGACCTGATGAATGACTTCAGCAAATTCTCAGGATAAAAAATAAATATACAGGCCGGGCACGGTGGCTCATGCCTGTAATCCCAGCACTTTGGGAGGTCTAGGTAGGCAGATCACGAGGTCAGGAGATCGAGACCATCTTGGCTAACACGGTGAAACTCCGTCTCTACTAAAAAATACAAAAAAAAAAAAAAAAAAAAAAATTGGCCGGGCATGATAGTGGGTGCCTGTAGTCCCAGCTACTCAGGAGGCTGAGGCAGGAGAATGGCGTGAACTCAGGAGGTGGAACTGGCAGTGAGCCGAGATCACGCCACTGCACCCCAGCCTGGGTGACAGAGCAAGACTCCATCTCAAAATAAAATAAAATATAATAAAATATAATAAATAAATAAATGTACAAAATCAGTAGCATTTCTATACAACAATAATGTTCAAGCTGAGAACCAGATAAAAAACATAATCCCATTTATAGTAGCCAAAGGAAAATAAACTTAAGAATACACCTAATCAAGGAGGTGAAAGAACTTTACGAGGAGAGCTATCAAACACTGCTGAAAGAAATCACAGATAACACAAACAAATGCAAAAGCATTCCATGCTCATGGGTTGGAATGAATCAATATCATTAAAATGTTCACACTCCCCAAAGCAATCTACAGATTCAATGCTATTCCTATTAAATTACCAATGTCATTTTCACAGAATTAGAAAAAATGATTTAAAAATGTATATGCAACCAAAAAAGAGCCTGAATAGCCAAGGCAATCCTAAACAGAAGGAACAAAATGGGTAGGGAGCCTTACATCACATTACTGCATTTCAAACTACACTTCAAGGCTACAGTAACCAAAATATAGTACTAATACAAAAATAGACATGTAGACCAATGGAACAGAATAGAGCCCCCTGAAATAAAGCTTCACACCTACAACCAACTCATCTTTGATAAAGTCCACCAAAATAACCAATGGAGAAAGGACACCCTATTCAATAAATGGCTAACCATATGCAGAAGAATGAGATTGAATCCCTATCTCTCACCATATACAAAAATTAACTCAAAATTAAGACTTAAATGTAAGACCACAAACTATAAAAGTTCTAGAAGAAAACCTAGGAAATACTCTTCTAGACATTGCCTTAGGCAAATAATTTATAATAAAGATGTCAAAAGCAAATGCCACAAAATCAAAGATAGACAAATGAGACTTAATTAAACTAAACAGCTTCTGCACAGCAAAAGTCTCAACAGAGTAAACAGAGAACCTATAGAACGGGAGAAAATGTTTGCAAATCATGCATCCAACAAAAGACTAATATCCAGAATCTATAAGGAACTTAAATGAATCAGGAAAAAACCAAACAACTTCATTTAAAAAATGAGCAAAGGGCATGAACAGAAACTTCTCAAAAGAAGACATACAAGTTGCTAACAAACGTGAAAAACGTCAACATCACTTAGTCACCAGAGAGCTGCAAAGTGAAATCACAATGAAATACCATCTCATACTAGTCAGAATGACTATACTAAAAAGTCAAAATATGTAGGAAAAATTAATGAAAAATCAAGAGTTGGTTTTTTGAAAAGATCAAGATTGACAAACCTTTAGCTAGACTAATGAAAGAAAAATCTCAACTAAAATCAGAAATGAAGAAGGGACATTACTATTGATTTTATAGAAATCAAAAGGATTATAAGAGTGTACTGTGAAAAATTGTATGCCAACAAATCAAATAACCTGGATGAAATGGACAAATTCCTAGAAACACATCACCTACCAATACTGAATCAGGAAAAGCCAAAACATCCGAATAGGCCTATGTTTAGTAAGGAGATAGAATCAGTAATCAAAAACCCAACTAAGAAAAGCCGTGGACCAGATGGGTTCAGTAATAAATTCTACCCGAGTAAATATGTTTTTGTGAGCCTCTGTCAATATAAACAATTTGAATCAACCCAAATCAGCATTATCAGCACCATCCTGGCAATCCAATCTGACTTGATCCTGTGAAAGAAATCCTGCTCCAGGTAGTGAGAGCAATGCACTTGCCAGGCTGTTCTCCTGGAATAGGACCTAGCCACGAGGTCCTAGGACAACCTCACAGGCACAAGTCCCAGGGTTTCTTGGGTGAAGGGCCATTGAGTTTCCCAAATGGAAGGAATGGGGATGCGAGTAGTTCTGTCCAGTCTGGGGCACCCTGCCAGGATGACACTGCTGGTGCTGATTGACCTGGTACTGAAAATGGCTTAGATAATTTCAAGGAGGGCACTCCAGAACATGGAAAGTGCTTTGAACCCCCTGAGGTTCAATGTCTAAGGTAGGAACTGAACCAAAGCTTCTCCCTCTGGTATCTTAAATGATTAGGAGTCCTTGCTTGATTTCATGCAGTTTGAAAACAACTGCTCTGGCCACTTCACTGCTTTGTTTCTAAATGTTTCCCTAGATCTATGGTGAAATTAGTGCCAAGTACAGGTACAAATCTCAGTGGGAGTAGCAGAGAGTGAAGGAAAAATATGGGAGTTCTGGGATGGATGATAAAGAGTTTATCAGGCGACAAAGGTGGAGGAAAACATTAGAGTCTCAGAGCACACCTATGCAAAAGCACAGAGTGCCCAAATCACACGCGGACTGGTGACTACTCTGGTGCACAAGGAGCAAGGAGTTGTGTCATTTATTGAACATCTAGTCTGGTCCCTGTAAATTGTTAAGTGTTATATGGAATAGATGGTACGTTTTCCCTCTGTATATTACTACCATGATTTGCATATAAATTCTCTTGATGTAACCCCAGTTGTCCAAATGATCTGGGGCCTCAATTTTATTATTGTTTATACATGATCTGAAATTTATAGAGACACAGGTGGTATCCACAACCTTAGCTGAGTATCTGCATGATATTGGTCTAGCAGTGGACAGGAATATTCTGACCCCTTTATAGCCCTTTCCTAGTGTAGTGATTACTACCTATGATGGACTTTACTCTCAACTGTCTCTAGGCCACTTGACAAACCTACAATATTTTTAGATTTTCTTCTATAGCAATACAGTGATCCCAATAGATTTTAAAGGAAAAGAGCTAATGGATTAGGTATACATAGACTAAAGCACACTGTCTCAGCCTAGTCAGCCTGCCATAACAAAATACCATAAACTGGGTGGCTTATAAATACCAGAATTTTATTACTCACAGTTCTGGAGGCTGGGAAGTCCAAGATCAAGATACCAGCATCATTGGATTCTGGCGAGGACCCTTTTCCAATTGCAGACTGTCAACTTCTTATGTTTTTCATATGGCAGAAGGGGTGAACTAGCGTTACAGGATCTTTGGGGTGTCAATTTTCTGGCCAGAAACCTCTGTGGCTGGTGGCACCTTTGCCAGGAAGAATGAGGTATGCAGACAAATGAAGGGTGAACAAGACGAAGATGAATTTTATTAAGTGTTAGGATAGCTCAGCAGAGACCTGCAGTGAGTAACTCCTCTCTGTGGGCAGGTCATCCCGTGGAATGTTCAGCTCTCAGCAGAGGGGAGGCCCTGGGGAGGGTAGCTTCTCTCTGCTACTGGTCCTTCCTACGTCTGCTGCTCTCAGCAGAGAGGAGGCCCTGGGGACAGTTGCTCCTCTCTGCAGCTGTAGTCCCAACGTCTCTGCAGGTCTCTGAAGCTCTCAGCAGAGAGGATAGTTCCTTTCTGCAGCTGGTTGTCCTGTCCTCTCCTGCTATCAGTAGAGAGGGTAGTTCCTCTCTGAAGTTGGTCCTCTCTTTGTCTCTTCCTCCTCTGACCCTGCTCTGGTTGAGCCCAAGGCTTTTATGGACCTCAGAGCGGAGAAAGTGTGTGCCATCAGTCTATATGCAGCCCCAGAAGAGGCACCACAAGCCCCCACAGTCCACAGGACTGGCAGCCCGGTCCCCAGCCTTCAGGCCCTGAAGATGTGGCCCTACCAGGGACTGCTTCCTTTGACCCAGGAATCTATCTGCCTCTCACTACCATTTATGTCTCCAGAGTTTGGCCAGTTTTTGCTCTCAGACCAGAGTGGGCATTGGTAGCAGGGAGAAGGAGAAGCCAGGCAGTGGGAGCAGCCACTTCTGAGCCTGCAAAGACAGGGGGGCCTTCCCAGGCCCCAAGAGTGCAGGGATGCCTGAATCTGCAATCTCGACTTGGGTGACTGCAGCTGCATGGCACAGGGTTGTGGGGTAGGATTCCAGCATGCTCCTTAGAGCGGAAGGCCTGGGTCTACAGTGGTGGTCTGGGTGGCTGCAGAAGTACCTGGGAAGCTCATATCCCAGCTTGGAAGAGGCAGGGCTCCCATGGGCTCCAGAAAGTGTGCAGCCCTAACTGCACCTCCCTGCTTCTGCCTTTGTGATGGCAGGCTGCCATTGCTAGCTTTCTA
>NW_012116588.1:149365-189268 GCF_000951035.1 Colobus angolensis palliatus | reverse complement strand
AAAGTGGACCAGGAATGTGACTGCTGAGGCACAGCATCACAGGGAGATTGTTAGGCCTCCAGATGGCTGCTCCACAAGAGGTGGTGGAGCAGTCTTCTCTAACTCTCCTGGGAAGGCAGACTCCCTTTCCCCGTCTGCTGAGTAATGGGTGCCTTCCCCAGGCACTGACACTACCGCTAGACCAAGATCCGCTAGGTAACAGGTGCCTTCCCAGGTGCTGGCGTTACCGATAGACCAGGGAGCCCTCTAATGGCCCTGTCCCGGCGTGACAGAGGGCTCACACTCTTGTCTTCTGGTCACTTCTCACTGTGTCCCTTCAGCTCCTATCTCTGTATGGCCTGGTTTTTTCTAGGTTTGTAGAAAAATAATTGTAGAACAAAGATTATTATAGTATTGGAATAAAGAATAATACTACAAACTAATGATAAATGATAATCATATATAATCATATCTATAATCTATTTTTAGTATAACTATTCTTAATTCTATATTTTTTCCTTATTATACTGGAACAGCTAGTGCCCTTGGTCTCTTGCCTTGGCACCTGGGGGCTTGCCACCCACAATTACCTCATTTAAAACATGGATGTTTGATAGGGAAAGGGCACAGTGAGTTGCTCTGCTTTGCTTGAGATCAATGCCTAACATTTGTGAATCTATTTCATTCTTATAAGAATAAAAAATAATTAAGATTTTTATTGCTGGACTCTCTTAGACCTTATCTGGCAGTTTTCCAAAAGGATTTCCCATAAAAGGAGATAATCAATGAAGGTAAAAGCTGAAATTACTAAAATAAAAAGTAAAGCAGAAATAATATGTATGACTAAAACCTGGTCCACTGAGAAGATAAAAACGTAGAATCCCTCCAGGGATTTACTTAAAGAAAGAAAAGAGAAAACAAATTGTACAATATTAGTGATGAGAAAGGACATAAAGACATATAAAGACAAGATTAAAATTATTAGAATAAGATCATATAAAACAGTTGTAACAAATTTGAAAATTCAGTAGGAGTATAAATTATGACAGCCTTAGCTCAAAATTTGTCAGAAATTAGTTATCTCAGACTCATATACTTACCAGTCTAGTGGGAAATATACAGTAAAGGATTTTTCTGTTTGCCTCATAATGCAGAATTTGCTGTCTCTCTGGTTTAGCTCCTATTCTAACGGCTCTGTCTATTTTACAGAAAAGAACTTCTGCTTGGAAACTGCTTAACTGCTGGGAAAATGAACATCAGTATTGATTTAGACACAAATTATGCTGAGCTGGTTCTAAATGTGGGAAGAGTCACTCTTGGAGAGAACAATAGAAAAAAAATGAAGGATCGTCAACTGAGTAGACAGCAGAATGAGAATATCTCACAAGCTGTGTGTGCTCTGCTGAATTCTGGAGGGGGAGTGATCAAGGCTGAAGTTGAGAATGAAGACTATAGTTATAAAAAAGATGGAATAGGACCAGATTTGGAAAATTCTTTTAGTGATATGCTGCCATTTGTTCCTAATTTCCTGGACTTCATGCAGAATGGTAACTACTTTCACATTTTTGTGAAATCATGGAGCTTGGAAACCTCTAGTGTGCAGATTGCCACGTTGAGCTCCAATTTGTACAAGAGAGATGTAACGTCTGCAAAAGTCATGAATGCTTCTGCTGCACTGGAGTTCCTCAAAGACAAGGAAAAAACCGGAGGGAGAGCATATTTAAGACCAAAATTGCCCGCAAAGAGGGTCTGTGTTGATGTACAAGAAGAAAGTAACATGGAAGCCTTGGCTGCTGATTTTTTTAACAGAACAGAACTTAATTATAAAGAAAAATTGACTTTTACTGAATCCACACACGTTGAAATTAAAAACTTCTCAACAAAAAAGTTGTTACAACGAATTAGAGAGATTCTCCCTCAATATGTTTCTGCATTTGCAAATACTGATGGAGGATATTTATTCGTTGGTCTAAATGAAGATAAAGAAATAATTGGCTTTAAATCAGAGAAGAGTTGTCTTACTAAGTTAGAAGAAGTAACAAAAAATTCCATTGGGAAACTGCCTGTGCATCACTTCTGTATGGAGAAGGGGACGATAAATTACTTATGCAAATTCCTTAGAGTATATGATAAAGGAAGTCTTTGTGGATATGTGTATGCACTGAGTGGAGCGCTCCTGCTGTGCAGTGTTTGCTAAAAAGCCTGATTCCTGGCACGTGAAAGATAACAGAGTGAAGCCGCTGACCGAGAAGGAATGGATCCAGTTCATGGTGGATTCAGAACGAGGTTGACGAAGGAGGATTGGCAATAAGGATACATTTGGCTTGGGTGGCAGGAAGGTTTTATTGTATCTTTGGGATTAGGGACAAGATTAAAAGTCTTCAAATTTCAACATCTAATTTACTAATCTCTGGTGGATATAATCAATACTTCCCTGCCTCTTGTTTTCTTCTACATACTTAGAAGACAGATATTCCATACAATAAGTAAATATCTACTCTTAGTTGCCTTATCTGATGCAAAGATTCTAGATGTTTCTTCTCTACCACATCTTTGCCCACTTTCAAGGAAAGCCTGTTCAATTCTTTTCTTTTTTCTTTCAGAGCTTAGTTTTTGTAACTAACCATTGCTTTCTTTCGGGAACACTTACTCTTTTACTTACTTGCTCTTTCATCTTTCTTTACCCCCTTTCCATTTATTTCCTGTAAAGCCTTTTCCCTCTTCGTCTCACATTTATGAGCCAAACAGTAACCCTAAATTGTACCAATGAGCGAAGAATAATGCTGATATTTTATCTGGTTTTGGAAAAGGAAAGACTCCAGTGAAATTAGACCAGAACTAGCAACTTAACAAAATCTCTGAAAATGCAAGCTTGTCCCTCAGAATCTGCATAAACCCCAGCTTTCCTTCACTAGCCATCACATTCTTCTAATTTTAACTTCTTTTAAAATAAACTCAGTTATATGGCAATGTATTAAGTTGCTATCAATGCATTTTTACTGTTAATTTTCATTCCAAGTATAGAGTGTATCAGCAGCATCAAAGGTTAATTTTACAATTTGTATCTGACCTAGGAATCTAACCACAATATGTAACCACAATATCTAATATTTTGTATTGGGAATGCAGGGTCAGTTCTAAGTAGACTTTTGGCGTACTGTGCATTACTTAGGTTGAATCTGTCTTGTGCCAAATTAAGAGTGTGATTTTGTTTTCTAACATTATTCCATAGTATATAAAGAACTGCCCTCTCCAGCAAGTACATCATCGCCTGTCTCCCAGAGTTGTCCACTTCGTGAATATATTAACTTCAAAATTCAGCCACGGAGATATCACCTTCCAGGTAGTTTAATTCTGGCTTCCATGGAGTTGTTGGTGTGACTATGTTTAAACCTCCTTCTCTTCAAACTAGCTCTGTCTTGACATTTGTTATGGAAGCACATTCTTGTGTTTATGGAAATTCTTTGGTGTTTTTAGTCATTGAATTTGTCAAATTCTATTTCTTTAGCTTTGGATTGTAATTTTCTTGGTGTAATAGAAACTTCTTTACTTGAAAATAAGAGCAGCCCAATTCAGCTTAGTTTAAGCAGAAAAGGAAGAATATACATCATGTCACTGAGCAGTCTGGACTGGCGCCCAGCTTCAGGCATGGCTATATTCAGTTACTGAAGAAATACTCAGCATCTCTGATTTATTCATCTGTTGTTGTTGATAGGCAATGAGTTATTTTCTGTTTTCTGCTATGTGAACAGTGTTACCTTTAATATTCTTATTCAGTCTTTCGATGCATATGTGCAAGAGTTTCTCTTGGGTGCCTAAGTAGGGGTAGAATTGTTGGTTCAGGCAGTGTGTGAATATTTAAGTAATAAGATAATGCCAATAAGATAATTTCCAAAGTAGATGGCTCACTTTACTCCCACCAGCAATATATTGAAAATGCCACATCTCTTCCAATGCCAGACTTCTCTCTTCATCCTTCTGCTTGTTCTCCTCTTGAACTTCTTTTCTCCCTCAGTCAAATGGGTATAAAATGCTATCTCTTTTTGGTATGCCTTTCCCTGGTTATTGATTGGGTTGGGCACCTCTCCATATACTTATTGCCTTAGAAGATATTGTATCTTCTGTGAAGTGGCGATTCTGTCTTTTGCTCATTTTTGTAATAGGTTTTGTCTTTTTCTTACTGATTTCTAGGAGCAATTCACGTATTCTAACATAAAATCCTCATTTAGTCACAGATATTACAGATTTCAGATGTCTTCTCCAAGTTCATGACTTGCATTTTTTCTTTTCGCAAGGCATATTCTCCTTAGTAGTTTTAAATTGGATATAGTCAAACTTACCATTTGAAAATTTTGTGGTTTAGTGCTCTTTGTGCCTTGTATAAGAGATCTTTCCCTACCCGGGGGTTATCAAGATATTTCTGTTTATTTTCTTTTAAAAATTTTAAAATTTTACACTTAACATTTAAATATGTAATCCACATCCATAAGCAGTGATGTAGGGGGCTATTTCATTTTATCCCATGTGGATAACCAGTTTTCCTAGATCCAGTTACTGAAAACTCAGTTTCACCCACTGATCTGTCACGCTACCTCTGGGATATTACTACATACAATTGACCCTTGAACAAAGCAGGGCTTAAGGGTATCAAACCCCTGATGATTTTTATCCATTGATTTCAATTTTCTGAGCCTGTAAGAGAATCAGGACATCTTTATCTTTTCATCTATTTTATTTTTGGGGGGATTTTAAAAAAGATATTATAGTAATTTTAAAGTCTCTCTTTGATGACTCCAATATCTGAAGCACTTGCCAGTCTTTTTCTCTCATCCAGTTTTTCTCTTATTTTCTAGTAATTTGTTCTGATTTTTATCCTGTCTCTTAATTTTGTATAGTATCATGGATTACAAATTGTAGAGACTTCAGTAGATGTTGCATTTCTCCAGCTAGGGTTACACATTTTTTTTTTGGCAGGCAGATAGAGCACCAGTGATTACTTTTATTCTTTTGAAGTTTTATTTTATGCTTTTCTAGGTATAGTAGCTTTTAATTTTGCACAATTACTAGGTCATGGCTCTTCTGGGGTCTTAAAGTCTGGGGTATTTACCAAGACCCCTCTACTTGGCTGGGAGTTGAATTCCAATTTGTGTCTCCTGAGCACCATGAAGCTGATGAAATTGATGTTCAGCTCTTTAATCTCCCAGTTGATCAGTTGATATTTTCCCCTTCCCTTCCCTTCCCTTCCCTTCCCTTCCCTTCTTTTTGTGACAGGGTCTCACACTGTTGCCCAGGCTGGAATGCAGTAGCATGATTACGGTTAACTGCAGCTAATTTTTGTATTTTTTGTAGAGACAGGATTTTACCATGTTGCCCAGGCTGGTCTCAAACTCCTGGGCTCAAGCAATCCACGTGCCTCAGTCTCCTAAGTGCTGGAATTACAGGCATGAGCCACTGCACCCAGCCCCAGTTTATATTTTCTTCTGTGTTTCTAGCATCTCACCTGTATTAGCCAGTGAGTTGAGGGAAATTTGTAGGTAGATTTTGGCTTCTCTGCAGTTTCATCTTCTCTGGGATTTTGCTTCTGAAATCCCAGCTCCTCTGGCCGCCCTGAATTCTGACTTCTTTTTTCTTTAGCCTAGTAAAACTGCTGATTTCTGTGTGGGCTCTATTTACCAATGCTGTGATATGGAAAATCTCCTTAGGGAAAAAGCAGAGGTGAATGTAAAGCTACTTCCTGTGCTTCTTCTCTATTAAAGATTGTAGACCTTTAAGTCCTGCTTGTATTGGTTGATCTCCAGACCTTTACATTATAGTTTTATGTTATATATACGTATATATATACATAAATTTTAAAATATATGTATAAATGTATACTTTTTTTTGAGACAGGGTCTCACCCTGTTGCTCAGGCTGGAGTGCAGTGGCATGATCTCAGCTCATTGCAGCCTCAACTTCCTGGGCTCAAGTGATCCTCCTACCTCAGCCTCCCGAGTAGCTGGGACTACCAACACGCACTACCATGCTTGGCTAACTTTTTAACCTTTTTGTAGAGAAGAGGTCTTACAATGTTACCTAGACTGGTGTTGAACATCTGGGCACAAGTGATCCTCCTGCCTCTGCCTCCCAAAGTGGTGTTATTACAAGTGTGAGCAACCATGCCTGGCCCTGATACACTTTTACACAGCTTTTATAGTTGCTTTTGGTGGGAGAATTCATCTGATACAAGCTGCTTTGTATCCATGGCTTAAGTTGGAAGTTCTCAATATTTTATAATTTATCATTATTTCCCCATCTAGGGCTATCAGAAAAGATAACTTGTACTCCAGAAACCCTCTGCAGAAATCTGTTCTCACAACATGAAGGACTTGAGCAATTAATATGCGAAGAAATGGGCTCTGTCAGTAAGGGCTCACTAATCTTCTCTAGGAGTTGGTCTTTGGATCTGGGCTTGCAAGAGAACCACAAAGTCCTCTGTGATGCTCTTCTGATTTCCCAGGACAAGCCTCCAGTCCTATACACCATCCACAAGGTACAGGATGAGGAGTTTAAAGGCTATTCTACACAAACTGCCCAAACTTTAAAACAGAAACTGGCAAAAATTGGTGGCTACACTGAAAAAGTATGTGTCATGACAAAGATCTTCTACTTGAGTCCTGAAGGCAAGACAAGCTGCCAGTATGATTTAAACTTGAAAGTAATTTACCCTGAATCCTACTATCAGACAACAGCTCAAACAGTGAAAGACTTGGAAGAGGCTCTTTCAAATATCTTACCTAAGGAGAATTAAATCTTTTTGTTTGTTTGTTTGTTCATTTTGTTTTGGTTTGTTTGCTTTTACTTAAGATGAGTCTCGTTCTGTTGCCCAGACTGGAGTGCAGTGGCACAATCTTGGCTCACTGCAACCTCTGCCTCCTGGGTTCAAGCAATTCCCTGCCTCAGCCTCCTGAGTAGCTGGGATTACAGGTGCCCGGCTCCACAGCCGGCTATTTTGTTTTGTATTTTTAGTAGAGACGGGGTTTCACCATCTTGACCAGGCTGGTCTTGAACTCCTGACCTCGTGATCCACCCGCCTCAGCCTCCCAAAGTGCTAGGAGTACAGATGTGAGTCACCGCGCCCAGCCAGAGAATCAATTCTTTTACAGATCAATTCGCCTTTGACATTTTCCAGTGTCTCCCAGATAATCAGTATAGATAAGGATGTTTAAATCTTGTCCAATGCTCACTTGAATCATGGAAGATGGACTGGGCTACAGAGATATTTTTCATTACATATTTGATAACATTCTCTAATTCTGTAAAAATATGCCTTTGAAAACTTAAGCAACTTGATGTGATGTTGGAAAACTGGGATTAGCCTATGTTCACTTCTTCGTAAGTTCTTTATAGATATTCCTTAAGGGATATTAGGAAAATTAATTATCTACACATGTTTGCCATACCAAGATGTCATTTGACTATAAAGGAAATATCTGACATTCTTATCCAATGGACATGGAAAACATAGTTCTCTAATATCTTCTTGAAAACTACATTGCAATGAAATTCAGCCAATGAAGAGATTAATCAAAATGGAGAATTTGCTGAGGTGGGTGGATCACTTGAGGTCAAGAGTTGTCACCCAGGCTAGAGTGCAGTGGTGTGGTCATAGCTCATTGCAGCCTTGACCTCCCGACATCAAGAGATTCCCCTGCCTCAGACTTTTGAGTAGCTGGGACTACAGGCATACACCACCATGCCCAGCTAACTTTTATATGTTTTGTAGAGACGGGGTTTCCCCATGTTGCCCAGGCTGGCTTGGAACTCCTGGAATTAAGCAGTCCTCCTGCCTCAGCCTCCCAAAGTGCTGGAATGATAGGCACAAGTCACTGTGCTTGGCCCTCCATTAATTTTTAGAATGGCATAGGTAGTGGTAACTACTGTTAAATTTTCCTTCAGGCATGGGAGTGTGGGGTGTATGTTTTGGCAGAGACAAGGAGTATGCTAGGATGATAGGCTAAGCAGACAGCACACTCAGAAACATAATAGAATCCCTGATATCAAAGGAAAAAAGGCCAAATGTTCCGTGTCCAGTTTGTGCCTGAGAAGACACAGTCCATGGGTGTCACTGGGGTGAAGGTTTTTGTGTCTAGGGTGATGCCATGTCTGGTGCAGGAGCCAATTCATCTCTGATGGTAAGCTGGATCGGTGTCATCTGAGGCAGCAGCATCTCTAACAGTGAGCTCTTATGCAGGAAAATGTCATCTAGGATATAGGTCTTGAGCATTTCTTTTAAGTGGATACAGACTCAGGTTGATGTGGGGCTTAGCATTTGCCATAATTGATTAAAACAATGGCTTGTATGGAGGGTTGGTGCCTCCAGATGGTAAAACAACAAAAGCACCCACATCAGTAGTAAGATCAGCAGGCTGAGCATGACAGCTCATGCTTGTAATCCCAGCACTTTGGGAGGCCAAGGAAGGTGGATTGCTTGAGCTCAGGCATTCAAGACCAGCCTGGGCAACATGGTAAAACCCTGTCTCTACAAAAAACATAAAAAATTAGCTGGGTATGGTGGCGTGTGCCTGTGGTTGCAGCTACTCAGGAGGCTGAGGTGAGAGGATTGCCTGAACCCAGGAGGTAGAGGAGGGGAGTGAATCATGATCATGCCACTGCACTCCAGCCTGGGTAACAGAGTGAGATCCTGTCTCAGACGAAAACAAAAAGCAAGAACAAACAAACAAAACAAAAAAGATAAAAAGAAAACAGAATGGTGTGCAGCTGCATTTGACAGAGTTTTGGTTTTTCTTGCTTGCTTGTTTTATGGTTGAAGTTTAGGCTCAAACGGGTCCCATATCAGATAAGCAGCTGCCTAGCCCATTGGACAATCACTATTAATTGGTCCCCAGAGAATATGCACACTTGCTGTGTCCTCCTGATGGGAGGGGTTTGATATTGAAAATCTATAAAATTAAGGCCTGGGGCAAGATAAAGACACATTGAGAGGTCCATTTGTTGGACTGGAACTTTAAAAGAAGTTGTTTGGAGAGACTCTTATGTTTCTCAGTTAAAATGGCTATTTGGGACCTATTAGAGTCATGAAAGTTTTATTGAATACCTCTTTTTCAGGAGCCCATTCAGGGTGTATTTTGCAATGTGAAATGTCTGCCTTGGTTATCACCTCGGTAATTGTAAGGCCTCATATGGTGGCCTTAATATACACAGGCATGTGATTTTGGATAGCTAAGAGGAAAGAGGTTCTTAGTGTTCCTTAATCTAAAAGGGACAATTCATTAGGCAATGGCTCAACAGTTCATAAAGAATGTGGAGATGGGGCCATTTGTTGGCCAGGGCATCCAGCATTCAGTAATATTCCACCTAGCTCCATCACGTATGGTGGTTGGCAGTGGCATTCATATAGTTTGTGAACTTCTACTGCTCTTCACTCAGTCAATCCAAAGGAGCTTCCCAGGTAGCCACGGGGTCTGGGGGAGAGGTGACCTCCTCCAGCACTATGGCATCTGGCAAGGGACCAAGGACAGGGGACATCACTTCCTTCTGCGTGTGAATATGCTAGAGACCCCAGGACAAGGTAGCCTCCTTGAGACAGGATAGAGACAAACCGGGGCCCTCTGAGGGGCTGAGCTTACAGGGTGCTGTTTCCATGACCGAAAGCATAACAGGTAGCCAGGTATGGAGGGTCATGGACTCAGAATCTGTGAGAGCCTCTATGTCCAGTGGAGCCCAGTATGGAGCTAGTAATTTGTGGTTTTAATGGCATATAGCCTGAGGCCAAGAGCACTCAGGCAATTCGTAGCCATCACAGGTGGTCTAGACTTTAGGAGGCATGAGTAGAGCTTGTTAAAGTCTCCTCAGTAAAGGAATCTCTGCAGGCACCAATGGGTGTGTCTGTTGGTGTTAATTTGGATAGCTTGTAGAGCCTTTTTTTGAGGGTGCCACATTTAAAGTGGGTTGATTTATAAATTACAGTATCAATGAGATTAAGTAAAATTTGTAAGTGAAGAATATTTTGCCATGAGAACACAAAAAGGATGAAAAGATGTTGCACTTTTATGTCCATATGAGTAGACTAAATGATATCTCCTTGGAGGAGGTTATTAATGTAATATCATATCTGTGCTCCCAGAGGAAGGTGCATGCACTTAAGATCTTGTCTGTCCCTATCTCTTTAAAAAGAAGGCCATCTGAAAAAGCCATATACTGTATGATTCCAACTATATGACATTTTGTAAAAGGCAAGATTATGGAGACAGTAAAATGATCAGTGGTTTCCAAGGATTAAGGAAGTGGGAGGAATGAATAGTTGAACCACAGAGGATTCTTAAGGCAATGAAAATTCTGTGTTTGATACTATATAATGGATATATGTCATTATACATTTGTCCAAACCCATAAAATGTACAAGACGAATGAACGCTAATGTAGAAGTTCCAATGGATTTTGAGTGATTATGATGTATTAATTTAGATTAATTGATTGTAACAAATGTACCACGCTAATGGGAGATATTGCTAATGGGGGAGGCTATGCATGAATGCAGGCAGTGAGTATATGGAAAATCTTTGTACTTTCTGCTCAATTTTGCTGTGAACCTACTCTAGAAAAATTAAGTATTAAAAAGGATCTTGTCTGTAAGATGTGTGCATCAATGCAAAATTGTGAAGGTACTGAGGTGTAGCCTGCAAGAGGTATATTGTGTCTTTTCCGCAATGGAGGCAAACTACAGTGGAGTCTGTTGAAATTGGCATGGAATTGAACATATTGAACATATTAGCCAAGTCTGTAAGAACAGAGTATTTAGCAGTTATTGACTGGATAGAGTTAGTAATTTTAGTCATATTAGATACTGGGTATGAGGCCCTAGTAGATAAGTCCACAGCATTAATGTTGTAGTCCTTCACCGTGAGGTGCCTGCTGCTTATTATTTTCCAGGTTTAAGAACAGGCAACACTGGGCTGTTAAATGGACAAGCAGCAGGGAATAATTATCCCCTTTATCCCTTTTATGTTATATAAATGAGGTTTTATGTAACAACTTTCAGTCCTTCAAGGGACTATTTTAACTTACCTTGAACCATATTAACTATTTTAGTGGGATTTATATGATCCTATTTTATCAAGCCAATTTTTGAGTGCCAAAAATTTAATTTTAATTTATTATTTATTGTGTCATGGAGTCTATGTTCAATGTGAGATACTTTAAGGCACTGAGTACAACAACTATGGGCAATTCAATCAAGATATAAAATAAGGCATAGCTATTTTTAAAATGTGATTTAGCTATCTTTTAAATTTATTTGGGGTATAATATTAAATTTGTTGGAATCTCAGGCATAAGCATAATTTGAGTATTTATTAAGTCCATGAGGTTTCTCAATTGGTGCATTTTGGCAAATGTTAAAGTTAATTTAGAGCTTTCAGTTCTGGCCAGGCATGGTGGCTCACGCCTGTAATCCCAGCACTTTGGGAGGCCGAGACAGGCAGATCACTTGAGGCCAGGAGTTCAAGACCAGCCTGGCCAACACATAGTGAAATCTTGTCTCTACTAAAAATTCCAAAAATTAGCTGGATGTGGTGGTGCACTCCTGTAGTCCCAGCTACTTGGGAAGCTGAGGCAGGAGAATCACTTGAACCTGGGAGGCGGAGGTTGCAGTGAGCTGAGATCGCGCCACTGCACTCCAGCCTGGGTGACAGAGCAAGACTCCATCTCTAAAAACAAAAAACAAAAAACAAACGAACAAAAAAACCCTTACAGTTCTAAATGCAATCACAATCTTATCTATCTTTTTGTTATATAAATTCTTCGGTATATAAATTTTGGATTTCCAATTGGGTGAAATTATGGATGTTTGTTTTAATTTAGATATACGTTTGATATCTACATCTATGTACATGTACAATCTATTCATTATGTCTATATTAACCTGAAAGCTCATCAATGACAGATAAAGAAAATGTGGTACATATACACCATTAACTACTATGCAGCCGTCAAAGAGAACAAGATCATGTCTTTTGCAGAAACATGGAGGGAACTAGAGGCCATTACCCTTACTTAGCAAATTAACTCAGGGACAGAAAACCAAGTCCAGCATCTTCTCACTGATAAGTGGGAGCTAAGTGAAAGAACTTATGAACACAAAGAAGGAAACAACAGACACGGGGGTCTATTTGAGGGAGGAGGGAGAGGAGCAGAAAAGTTAACTAATGGATATGGGCTTAATACCTGGGTGATGAAGTAATATGTATAACAAAACCCCATGACACATGTTTACCTGTGTAATGAGCCTTCACATGTGCCCCCAAACCTAAAATAAAAATTAACAAAAATTGTATCTACATACAATTCAGTTGGTTATTTTTTTTTTCTCTCCCTGTGCTATAGTTTGGATGTTTGGTCCCCTCCAAACCTCATGTTCAAATTTGATCCTCAGTGTTGGAGAGGGAGCCCAGTGGAAGGTGTTTGGGTCATGGGGGAGAATGTCTCATGAATAGATTAATGCCCTTTCTTGGGGTGAGTGAGTTCTGACTTTATTAGTTCCCATAAGAGCTGGTTGTTAAAAAGACTCTGGCACCTCTCCCTACTCTTGTTTCCTCTCTTGCCTTGTGATGTCTGCACACACTGGCTCCTCTTTGACTCCCGCCACGAGTGGAAGCAGCCTGAGGACATAACCGGATGGAGATGCCCAATGTTGAGCTTTCCTAGACATCAGAATTGTGAGCCAAATGCATCCTTTTTCTTTATAAATTACGCAGCTTCAGGAATTCCTTATAACAACACAAAATAGACTAAGGCACCCTGAATTCAGGTTATTATGCTATTTTTTCTATTCCTCTCCCTCAGGCTGTTACAAAAAAAAAATAACTGGGACTGCAACATACTCCCAAACTGAGAAAGTGCCAAGAAACCAAAGAATGGCTGAGACAAATCTAGGTTTGTGAATAGATGAATTTATTAGGACTTACATACAAGGTATTCCTGGGTGGTAGCAGGACAGCTCCAGAGATCTGCCCTATCACCCAGCCCCATGCTTCTTTTAAGCAAATATTCTGGCTCTTTGCCTACTCTTTGCAATGAGACTGTTTTCCTTGATATGTTCCCAGACACATTCTGGGATGTTTGGGTTCTCAGGGATACCTACTCCTCAGGTAGGCATCATGGCCTTTGCTCAGTGCTGAGCCTTCAGGGTGCAAGCAGCAGATATGAACCCTTAAGTAACCTGGTCGGGGATCAATCACACTACACCCCCCAGTTTTAGGCTGTTTTAGTTTCTATCTCTGGCTCATAAGAGGAAAGAATGGAGGAGAAAGGGACACAGTGCTTCTTGGCAGTAGCCTTTCCCTGGACAAGCCCCAGCAATCCCCTTTCTCCCACTTTTTCATTAAACAAAATCTTTTAGAGTGGCTTGTATCTCTAGGGTAAAATTTTCCTTCTCTCTCACTCCTTTTGGTCTCCTTTGTCCCAATCATTTTTTTCCTCTTTTATTCTCCTGGATATTTACCTGATAACTCAGGTAGCACAGATTCAAGGAGCTAAGCAAATCCCAAACAAGACAAACTCAAAGAAATTTGTACCAAGACAAATTTTAATTAAATTTCTGAAAACTAAGGACATAAAATATATTTAAAGCAGCCAGTGAAAACATCTTCTTTATAGAGAATAACAATTTGAATGACAGTGGAATCACGGAGAACAGAAGGAAGTGTCATAACATTTTTCAAGTACTGAATAAAAAGAACTCTCAACTCAGAATCCTATGCACAGAGAATGTATTCTTCAGGAATGAAAGGAAAACCAAGGCATTCTCAGATGAAGGAAAAATAAGAAAATTAATCGCCATCACCAAAAGACCTACTCTAACAGAACAGCTAAAAGAAGTTATCTAAACAGAGAGGCAATGAAAAAAAAAGGAGTTATGGAACATAAGAAAAGAAGAAAGAACACAATAAATAAAAATATGGGTAAATGCAATAGGCTTTCTTTCTCTGCTTGAGTCTTCTAAATTATGTTTGACAGTTGGAGTAAAAATTATAACATTCTCTGATGTGGTTCTACATGTTTTTAGAGGAAATATTTAATATAATTTTATTATAAATAAAGAAATGTGGCTAAAGAGACATGACTGGAGGTAAAATTTCTATATTTCAGTAGAACTAGTAAAATGACACCAGCTCACTGTGAAAAATTATGTATATATAATGTAATACCTATTACAGCTTTTATAATTACTATAAAAGCTATACAACGAGATACACTAAAAGCATAATAGATAACTCAGAATTCTGCACAACATTCATAACCCATAGGAAGGCAAGGAAAAGAAAAAAATATTAAAAACACAGAGAAGAAATAGAAATCAAAAAATAAAATGGCATACTTAAGCCCAAACGTATCAATAATTATATAATATATAAAGGGTCTAGATATACCAATTAAAGAACCATTTGGCAGAGTGACCCACTGTATGCTGTCTATAAGGAACTCCACTTCAAATGTATGAAAGCTGAAAATAAAATGATGGAAAAAGACATATGTAGGGCCAGGCATGGTGGCTCACACCTGTAATCCCAGCACTCTGGGAGGCCAAGGCAGTGGATCAATTGAGGCCAAGAGTTCAAGACCAGCCTAGCCAACATGGTGAAACCCCATCTCTACTAAAAATACAAAAATTAGGTGGGCTTGGTGGTGGGTGCCTGTAATCTCAGCTACTTGGGTGGCTGAGGTGGGAGGATCACTTGAACCTGGGATGCTGAGGCTGCAGTGAGCCAAGATTGTGCCACTGCACTCCAGCCTGGGTGACAGAGCAAGGCTTCGTCTAAAAAACAAAACAAAGGCGAGCAGGCATGGCTATACTAATATCAGATAAAGTAAAGAAAATTACCAGAGACAGATAGGGACAGTATACTAATGATGAAAAGATCAGTTAACCAAGAAGATATGGCAATCTAAATGTATGTATATCAAACAACAGAGCTGCAAAATATGTGACACAAAAAGTGATAGCACTGAAAGGAGAAATAGACTTCGCAATTGTAGTTAGGGACGTCAACACCCTTGTATACTACCTTGTAGTAGAAGTAGACCAAAAAATCTATAAGGCAGATTTGAGAGCAGCCTGCACAACACAGCAAGACCCCATCCTTAAAAAAAAAATTGGGGGTGGGCATGTTGGTGCACGCTTGTAGTTCTAGCTACTTGAGAGGCTGAAGTGGGAGGCTTGCTTGAGTCCAGGAAATGAGGTCACAGTGAACTATGATCATGCCACCGCACTCCAGCTTCAGTGACAGACTGAGACCCCGTCTTAAAGAAAATCTGCAAGGATACAGAAGAACTTAACATCACCAGTCAATAGGATCTAATGACATATATAGAACATGCTACCCAACAACAGCAAAACATATATTCTTCTCAAATGCCTATGGAACATATATCAAGATAGACCAGAACCTGAGCCATAAAACAAAGCTAAACAAATGTTAAAGAATTGAAATTATACTCAGAGTGTGTTCTATGACCAAAATGGAACCAAACTACAAATAAGTCGGGCAAACAAGATTAGAGGAAAAAAGAAGTAAAAAGAATGAACAAAACCTCTGAGAAATATGGGATAATGTAAAAGGACCAAACCTACAATTGATTGGGGTACCTGAAAGAGGTGGGGAGAATGGAACCAAGTTGGAAAATATACTTTAAGATATCATCCAAGAGAACTTCCCCATCCTAGCAAGACAGGCCAACATTCAAATTCAGGAAATGCAGTGAACCCCAGTAAGATATTCCATGAGAAGATAAACCCCAAGATACATAATCATTCAGATTCTCCAAGGTCAAAATGAAAGAAAAAATGTTAAGGGTAGCCAGAGAGAAAGGCCAGGTCACCCACAAAAAGAAGCCCATGAGACTAACAGCAGACCTCTCAACAGAAACCCTACAAGCCGGAAGAGATTGGGGGGCAATATTCAACATTCTTAAGAAAAGAATTTCCAGCCCAGAATTTCATTTCCAGGCAAACTAAGTTTCATAAGCAAAGGAGAAATAAGATCCTTTTTAGATTTAAAAAAAAAAAAAAAAAGCTGAAGGAATTCACAACCACCAGGCCTGCCTTTGCAAGAACTCCTGAAGGAAGCACTAAATATGGAAAGGAAAAACCATTACCAGCCACTACAAAAACACACTGAAGTACTCAGACCAGTGACACTATGAAGCAACCACATAAACAAGTCTGCAAAATAACCAGCTAGCATCATGATGACAGGATCAAATTAGCACATAAGAATATTAACCTTAAAAGTAAATGGGCTGAATGCCCCAATTAAAGACAGAATGGCAAGCTGGATAGAGTCAAGACTCATTGGTCTGCTGTATTCAACTCAAGTACAGACAAACATAGGCTCAAAATAAAGAGACGGAGGAAGATTTGCCAATCAGATGTAGAGCAGAAAAAAGCAGGGGTTGCAATCCTAGACTCTGATAAAACTTTAAACCAACAAAGATCAAAAAAGACAAGGGCATTACATAATGGTAAAGGGATCAATGTAACAAGAAGAGCTAACTATCCTAAGTATATATGCATCCAATACAGGAGCACCCAGATTCAGAAAGCCAGTTCTTAGAGACCTGCAAAGAGACTTAGACTCCCACACAATACTAGTGGGAGACTTTAACACCCCACTGACGATATTAGACAGAACATTGAGACAGAAAATTAACAACGATATTCAGGACTGGAACTCAACTCTGGATCAAGAGGAGCTGACAGATATCTACAGAACTCTCCATCCAAAAACAACAGAAGGCCGGGCGCGGTGGCTCAAGCCTGTAATCCCAGCACTTTGGGAGGCCGAGATGGGCGGATCACGAGGTCAGGAGATCGAGACCATCCTGGCTAACACGGTGAAACCCCGTCTCTACTAAAAAATACAAAAAAACTAGCCGGGCGAGGTGGTGGGTGCCTGTAGTCCCAGCTACCCGGGAGGCTGAGGCAGGAGAATGGGGTGAACCTGGGAGGCGGAGCTTGCAGTGAGCTGAGGTCAGGCCACTGCACTCCAGCCCGGGCGACAGAGCGAGACTCCGTCTCAAAAAAAAACAAAAAACAAAAAACAAAAACAACAGAATATACATTCTTCTCATCACCACATGGCACTCACTCTAAAATCGATCACATAATTGGAAGTAAAACACTCCTCAGCAAGTGCAAAGCAACTGAAATCATAACAGTCTCTCAGACCACAGCACAATCAAATGAGAACTCAAGATTAAGAAACTAACTTAAAAATCACACAACTACATGGAAATTGAACAACCTGCTCCTGAATGACTCCTGAGTAAATAATGAAATTAAGGCAGGAATCAAGAAGTTCTTTGAAACTAATGAGAACAAAGAGACAATGTACCAGAATCTCTGGGACGCAGCTTGATTAGGGTTCTCTTAGAGGGACAGTACTAATAGGGACAGAACTATTATATATATATCCTAATATATATAACTCATGTATATATATATGAGTTTATTAAGTATTAACTTTCACAATCACAGCGTCCCACAATAGCTTGTCTGCAAGCTGAGGAGCAAGGAGAGACAGTCCGAGTACCCAAACTGAAGAATCTGAAGATGTAGGCCAGGAGGCTAGGCCTGTCTCTCCTTTTAACATTTTTCTGCCTGCTTTATATTCACTGGAAGCTGATTAGACTGTGCCCACCAGATTAAGAGTGGATCTGCCTTCCCCAGCCCTGACTCAAATTTTAATCTCTTTTGGCAACACCTACACAGACACACCCAGGATTAATACTTTGTATCCCTCAATCCAATCAAATTGACACACAATATTAATCATCACAAGTCCCCTCTTGTCAACTTGAATCCATAAACATCTCCATTTGAGATTATACATAATCTTCAAATAAAGACAATAATGAAGTCATAATTATGATTAGCATAATACAACTATCCTTCGTACAACCAGAAAGGCACCAATCCCTAACCCAAATACTATTACATAAAGTTAACAATACTTAAATGCTGATATGAAGTCAATAAATCTTATGTCACATGATAAAGGAAAAGGAAATAAAATGAAGATATTTTCTTAGTACAAGTGTATACATGCACAAACATGTTTTTAACAAAAGAAGGAGGAAATACTCATGATAATTACAGTCTTCATTTCTGCAGTTGGTCGTGGCCATAACTGGTATTGATGACTAGTTTCTTCTACTACCCATTCTGTATTCTCTTTGTCTTCTGCAAGCACCTCAACACGTCATGGTTTTTTTTTTTTTTTTTCCTGGTGGAGTGACCCAAACCTTCATTCCTGAAGGGTCTGGACCATTTGTAGTCCTGCCTGGATTGGGCTGTTGTAGTTTCCCATTGACCTTAATCACAGGGCATGGTAATACTAAGAGACTCCTTAGTGGATCTCCTGTATTCCATGAGTACCCTTCCTTACCTCCATTGTGGAGTGGTAGACTGATTTCATCTTGATAGTTTGGGCCAATCACCCCAGCCAACACTGCAAGTCCCTTCTTAGTCTGACTTAAAGGTAGGAGGAGCCCAAAGTGTCCAGGTGGCAATCTTAACTTCCAGTTTAATGGAATCATTGTTGTGTCTCCTGGTGGCAGCATTCCTCCCTCTGTAGCTAGGATGTCTAGGCCAGCATAACCTAATGTCGTGGGAACAGAAGCAAAAATTTTGCTAGTGGATCACTAGGGGTGATGGTGAGTGTGCTGCTTCCACTTTCACCCCTCGATTCCTGGACCAGTGAATCCTGGCTATGGGAGAAACAGTACCATATATCAGATGCCGATTCAGAGTATACACAGCCTTTTGGAGAACTCTGCCCCAGCGCTGCAAAGTATTGTCACCTAGTTGGCATTTTAATTGTGACCTTAAAAGGCCATTCCACCGTTCTATCAATCCAGCTGCCTTAGGACGATGGGGAACATGTTAAGACCAGTGAATTCCATGAGCATGAGCCCACTGCCACACTTCTTTAGCTGTAAAGTGAGTGCCTTGGTCAGAGGCAATGCTGTGTGGAATACTACAATGGTGGATAAGGCATTCCGTGAGTCTATCGATGGTAGTCTTGGCAGAAGCATTGCATACAGGATAGGCAAACCCATATCCGGAGTAAGTGTCTATTCCAGTGAGGACAAACCTCTGCCCTTTCCATGATGGAAGAGGTCCAATATAATTAAGCTGCCACCAGGTGGCTGGTTGATCACCCCAAGGAAGGGTGCTATATTGAGTGCTCGGTGTTGGTCTCTGCTGCTGACAAATTGGGCACTCAGCAGTGGTCATAGCCTGGTCAGCTTTGGTGAGTGGAAGTCCATGTTCCTGAGCCCATGCATAACCTCCATCCCTGCCACTATGGCAACTTTGGTTGCCCAGATCAATAAATTCAACCTGATCCAGCTCTATGTTCCTTCCACCATTATACCATGCCCTTAATATCCATTTCCATGCCTGTTCTCCAGATTGCTGTTTATATAAATTAGGGAAATCAAACAGTTCTTTCTGAGTGTATTGCATCTCCTCATGGGTCACACTCTCAACCTCACTTCCAGGGGCCTGAAGGGACTTTAGTTTAGTTATAGGTCTAGAAGCAAACAGCAGTGTTGGGGTGGCTCTTGAGGAGGATCAACATCATCTTGCCTGGCAACTGCCTCAGGGAAGGCCATCACTGTTGCCTCAGGCAGCACAGGGTTTATCTCCTCAGACAAAGGAGGAAAGGCTGATGGCAGTATGGGTCGAGGAGGGGATGTTGCCACTACTTGGGATGGGGAAGCTGCTCCTTCTCACAAGGTTCATCAGAGTTTACAAACTCAGTGTCCCCAGCTTCATCAGGGTCATCCCACATGTCCCCATTCCAAGTTGCAGGGTCCCATTCTTTTCCAATCAATGCCCTCACTTTAACAGTAGACACCTGAGGAAGCTGTGCATGCACCTTTTGTTGCAGGTCAGCCACTCTCACGAGAGCTTTGTTTTTCCACAATTTCATCTCTTTCTCTACAGGAGATAAGGCTCTCACTCAGGGCAATCTTAGGAGATTTGAGGCTCAGTATCTGCCTCTGAAGCCGGGAGACAGAATCCCTGAGCTCATCATTTTCTTTCATCACTGTGTCTACTGGAGCAACCAATCCACTTCATTATGTTCCTTGGTTCTCCACATATGGTCAAAAGTATTATGTATAGAGTCACTAAAGTCCTTGCCTCTCATTAGCAGTGACTCAGGAGTGCCAAATGCATTTACTCTGCACAACTCTCTAAACAGTTCACGGCAAGGACTGTCAGTGTTCTCCATATTATTAGAAGCAGAGTCCTTAGCATTTTTGGATCTAATCGTATTAAGCAGCCAACTCCAGAAACCCCTAAATCAATGAAAAAATTCCATCCTTAATATTCTGTTCCTTTAGAACTACTCCTGGTACCAAAATCTGTATTAGTCAGGGTTCTCTTAGAGGGACAAAATTAATAGGAGATATATATATGTATATATATATATATATAAAGGGAAGTTTATTAAGTATTAACTTACACTATCACAAAGTCCCACAATAGGCTGTCTGCAAGCTGAGGAGCAAGGAGGGCTAGTCCAAGTCCCAGGACTGAAGAACTTGGAGTTCAATGTTCAAGGTCAGGAAGCATCCAGCACAGGAGAAAGGTGGAGGCTGGGAGGATAGGCCCGTCTCTTCTTTTCACGTTTTTCTGCCTGCTTTATAGTCACTGAAAGCTGGTTAGATTGTGCCCACCAGATTAAGAGTGGATCTGCCTTCCCCAGCCCACTCACTCAAAAGCAAATCTCTTTTGGCAGCACCCTCACAGACACACCCAGGATCAATACTTTGTATCCTTTAATCCAATCAAGTTGACACTCAGTATTAACCATCACAGCTATACATGGCTATTTATAGTAGTTCTATTTATAATTAACAAACCCAGGAAACAGCCTGAATGTCTTTCAATGGGTTAATGGTTAAACAAAAAGTGGTACATCCAAACAATGGAATACCACTCAGCGATCAAAAGAAATGAAAAATTAATAGACACAGCAGGGAAGAAACTCAAAGATATTATGTAAAGAAGCCAATCCCAAATGGTTACGTACTATTTGATTACAGTTATACAACATCCTGGAAAAGACAAAACTAGGGATAGAGAACGGTCTGTGCTTTGCAGGGACTGGAATTGGGGGAAAGCATTAGTGTGTGTGTGTGTGTGCATGCGCGCGTGTGGTGGTGGCTGTATTCTTTTTTGTGGTGGTTACATGATTCTAAACATGTATTAGTAGAACTATACATAAAAGGTAAATTTTACTGTACATGAAAAAGTAAATTCTACTGTATTTATGTTAATACTAAAAAAGGCATGTGAATGTGAAATGTGAGCTGGGAAAAAGAAGGCATCTCATATAAGATGAAAAAGAAAGTGAGTAACCTAATTTGCAAAGGCACAATTTCTACTTATGGAACCTGTGCTTAAGAAGGGTTCCCATGTAATTGGTCAGGCCTTGGATATATTGGTCATATCACCACTGCCTAGTCATTTTCCAGCTGTCTGTAAGGGAGAGGTTTGTTAACACCCATAACAGAGTGGAAATATCATGATTTTGCCTTTTTTTTTTTTTTGGAAGACAAGGTCTTGCTTTGTTACCCAGGCTGAAGTGCAGTGGCATGCTGGGTTCAAGTGATCCTCCTGCCTCAGCCTCCTGAGTAGCTGGGACCACAGGCATGCACCACCATGCCTGGCTAATTTTTGTATTTTTGGTAGAAACGGGGCTTCACTATGTTTCCCAGCCTGGTCTCGAACTCTTGGATTCAAGTAGTCAGCCCACCTTGACCCCCACAAAGTGCTGGGATTACAGGTGTGAGCCACTGCACCTGGTCCCTATATTATCTTTAAAAATTTACTGATTTTGTATTTTCGTATTTATGTTTTTATTTTAGCAGAATAGATTTTGGAGGACAGGACGCAAATTAATATTTTTTCTCTAGGGATAGCAGATATATCAACACAATTTATAAAATAATCTCTCCTTTCCCCCACTTAACTGCAATACCACCTCTGTCATAGATTTTTCCATCAATATGTGAGTTTTAGGTTCTGTCATTTATTCCATGCTCTATTTTTTCTAATTATTATTGCTATATAAGAAAATTTGATGTCTGCCCACAATGTGCTTTTTCTTTTGAAGAGTGTTTCGGGTCTTATATATAAATCTATAATCAGCATGTAATGTTCTAGGAAAATACTGCTGGGATTTAAAATGGAATCTCAATGGATCTACTCATCAATTGAGTGAGAATTAATTTTTTTGTTTGTTTTTGAGATGGAGTTTCTCTCTTGTTGCCCAGGCTGGAGTGCAATGGCATGATCTTGGCTCACCGCAACCTCTGACTCCCAGATTCAAGTGATTCTCCTGTCTCAGCCTCTCAGCCTCCTGAGTAGCCGGGATTACAGGCGTGCATGACCACGCCTGGCTAATTTTTTGTATTTTTAGTAGAGACAGGGTTTATTCATGTTGGTCAGGCTGGTCTTGAACTCTTGACCTCAGGTGATCCGCCTGCCTCAGCCTCCCAAAGAGGTCTTTAATATATTGGGTTTTCCAATCCATGGACATGGTATATGATTTAATGTATTTCTATATTTATTATTTTTCAATAAGGCCTTATAAACTTTCCCATAAACACCTTTCAGATGTTTTTTTAAAAAATTTCCCAGCACTCACAGTGGCTGCCTTATGCTCCCTCAAAGATCTCTTCCATTTGTTCTCCTAGCCTCAGGGATGATGGCTCCTTTCCATAGTCACCTCCATAATACCGTGGTGTTACTTTTTTGCCTTTTCCATGATTGAGTTAAAAAGTCTTTATATCTAGTGAATAGTTCTTCATTTTAAAACCTCAGTGTTCAAAATAACTGGTCTTCTGACAGGACCCTGACTAACACAGAAACTGTTCTTTAAGGCGATCCCAGTTAACAGATCTCCAAAGATGGAATTTTAGTATTGTTAGGTTGTGTCTTTAGGTACTAGTTCTTTCACTTAACATTGTGCTGAAAGTCCTGGCCAATACATCATACAAGAAAAGGAAACAAGAAAAGTATGCAGATTACAAAGGAAGAAATAAAACTCTCATTATGCACACTTAATATTATTGTGTTCTTAGATGACCTAAAAGAACATAGAGATTGATCGTCAAAATTAACTACAAAGTTTAGCAAAGTTGGTAAAAAAAAAAAAAAAAAAAGCATACAAAGTCAATTGCTCCTCATTCTTTTGTGTAGATCTGAGTTTCATCCTGGTATCATTTTCCTTCAAAATAAAGAACTCTGTTAGGCCGGGGGCGGTGGCTCACACCTGTAATCCTAGCACTTTGGGAGGCCGAGACGGGTGGATCACCTGAGGTCAGGAGTTCAAGGCCAGCCTGGCCAACATGGTGAATCCCCATCTCTACTAAAAAGGCAAACATTAGCTGGGCCTGGTGGCGGGAGCCTGTAATCCCAGCTACTTGGGAAGCTGAGGAAGGAGAATCGCTTGAACCTGGGAGGTGGAGGTTGCAGTGAACTGAGATCACGCCATTGCACTCCAGCCTGGGCAACAAGAGCAAGACTCTGTCTCAAAAACAAACAAACAAAAAAACACGTTAATGGTTTTTGTAAAGATCTGCTGGTGACAAATTTCCTAAGTTTTTTTTTTTTTTGGGGGGGGGTCTGAATAGGTCATTATTTTGCCTCCATTTTGGAGGACTTGTTTTGTTTTTGGTGGTCATAGAATTCTAGATTGACAGTCTTTTTTTTCAGCGCTTTACAGATGCATAGTTCTGGATTCAGCACAGGTTTGCACAATGTATAAATCACATTTTAAAGAAAAACGGAAAAACTGGAATATGATAATATGAAGATTTACTGAAATGGAAAGGTGGAAGTCATTGAAAAAAGCAGGTTAAGAACAGTATGTACAGTATGACTTTAATAAAAATGTATTACATATACGTTTGTATAATGTATATGTATGATCAGTGAAGATATATACAATAAGGTGTTAATAGTGATCAGTGGTAATCTCTGGGGCGGAGGGCGGGGGGATAGGAGTACGTTTTATTTTCTCACTTTAGCCTCCACTGGAGCTTATATTAATCAGCCTGTTGTTAACCGCCGCTTCCACCCTTGGGCTACTCCGCAGCAGTGAGATCTGTGCCGGTGCGCGGTGCTTCGTCAACCCCTGGAACCGTCACGCTGCTCGCGTTACAAGAAAACCAGCCAGGGTTCTGCTGGTTCTGTGCCTTTAGCACCTGCCAGAGTCCAGAGTATTTGGATTTCGTAGTCCTCCTCTCCAAGGGGTTGACCGAGCACAGCGCACCTGCCGCCGCCACATCCCACTCTGGCGCCGGATCTGCGGAGCCACAAATCCAGCCAGGAACCGAGCGCCACCCGATCCGCGCAGCCGTCGCATTTTGACCTGGGGTTCCCGGGTCTCAAGGCCCACTTTCTGGGGCAGACGGTGGGGAGAGAAGCCCAGCTTGGGGTCTGGGCAATTTCAGTGCGGTGGAAGGGGAAAACCCCGGCGAAAGCTTCGCTGGACCCTCAGAGGAGGGATCCGGGGAAGGCGGGACCTCAGGCTGCAGGAGAGGAGAGAGAGATAGGGGTGGAGTGGGACGGAGTGGGAGTAAGAAAGAACTAAGAACCACCGGAAGCGATCAGAAAACTTGGCGCTTCCTGACAATTTCTTTCTTTCTTTCTTTCTTTTTTTTTTTTGGTGACAGGCTCTCACTCTGTCGCCCAAGCTGGAGTGCAGTGATGCGATCTCGTCTCACTTTACCCTCTACCTCCTTGGGCTCAAGTGATCCTCCCGCCTCAGCCTTCCGGGCATTTGAGACTACATTTGAGCCCACAGACGCGCGCCACTAAGCCCGAGTAATTTGTTGTTGCCGTTGTTGTTGTTGTAGAAACGGGGGTCCCACTGTGTTGCCCAGGCTGGTCTCGAACTTCCTGGCTCAAGCCATCAACCCGCTTAGGCCTCCCAAAGTGCTGGAATTTCATAGACCCGAGCCACCCACCAGGCCTTCTAGACAGTATGGCAAAGTGTTGCCGGACTTTGCAGACACTCCCATTGGCGCCTCCATGCCCTGCGTGGGACCTCCTGGTTCGTTCATCCCCTGAGTGGGACGTGCTCAGGGAGGTGCCAACCATTGGTTATAAGGACCGGACCCTGGCGCCTCAGGGGAAACGCGGTGGGGCCTTCCGACGCGTTGGAGCTTGAGAGGTAAGAGACGGTCCCTGCTCTTACCCGGACTGCGGTGCTCCCGCTTGTACCCACGCCCCAGGGTACAGTCCAGCACGACCCTGGACTGGCGATGATTCGGATGGGGAGCAAGCTAGGAGAGCCCCCCCCGCCCCCCAGCTCCAGCCAGGGGGTGGAATGGGGGCATTTGTGTGCTTCTCCCCTGCCTTTGGAGTCCGGCTAGTTTGCTGAGCAAATTCCCTAAAAGGCTGACGGTGAGGACTTGATCGCGGCGCGGGTGGAGGCGGGGCGGTGGGGAGGGACGGTGCGGGGAGCGAAAGGGGCTGGAAGGCGTCGCCGGCGGCTTGGCGGGCCTTACCTGTGTTCCTGTTCCGGCTGCAAAACAGAAAGCCCCTGCCCAACGAGCAGCGGTTTCCTCGGAGGCCGAACAAACAGGCAGAGCCGAGTGCGTCCTGGAGGCTTCCACCGTCGCGAAGTTGGGCCCTTTGTTTCAGGGTTCTTGGCATTGACTCACTAACCACCGTAAATTATTGTTCTTTATCTAAGAGTTAAAAAACAGAATTAGGCCTGGTGCGGTGGCTCATGCCTGTAGTCTCAGCACTTTGAAAGGCCAAGTGGGAGGATTACTTGAGCCCAGGATTTCGAGACCAGCCTGGGCAATGTAGGGAGACCCTATCGCTGTGAATAATAATAATAATAATAATAAAATAAATTAATCGGGCCTGGTGGCGCGCACCTGTGGTTCCAGCTTCTCCAGAGGCTGAGGTAAAAATCGCCTGAGCCTGGGATCGCGCCACTGCACTCCAGCCTGGGCAACACAAGAAGACATTGTATCAAAACAAAAACAAAACAAGACAACAAAACAGAATTAGAACTGCCATTGTCCTGTACCACTGGCAATTAGAATTGCCAAAACCCATTACCCTGTGATTACCCTGTAATCTAGGAAGGGGACAAATGAGAAAAATGTCTCCTTCCCAACAACGTCTGTAAAATACAGAGACGCTATCTGAGAAGGACAAAGAGCTCCGTGTTTCAGTTTCCTAAGAGGGGGCTTCTGTCGCAGCTGTTTCCTTCGGTTTCGTTTCTGCCTGAGACTAGCCAGTTCCCACCCAGTTTTCCTCAGTGGATTGGGAGGGAGGCTTGGGAGTGGATGGGAGGATTTACGTTGTTCTGATTTTACCTACAGTATACCTGTGTAGGAAGTGAAACTTTCCATCAATTTCGACAGAGAAGCAAGGGCAAGAATTATCTCGAATTACTCCGATAGATGCATGTGTACAGGCTGTTATCCAACAGCCATCCATTGCCCCCAGGGGCTTCTCATAGGCCCCTCTCCACCTCCACCCTCCCCCCATCTCCTGTTTCCTGGATTGTAGGGTATTATTTCTACATTTAACTAACAAACTCTAGTACTGTATGTTTACTTTGTGTCATGTAGCATTTTAAATGCTGTACATATATTACCTCATTTACTTCTCACTACAACTCTGCGAGGCAGCTTTTATGGCTATCACTGTTTTGCTTAGGTACAGAGAGGTCAAGTAAATATCCCCAAACCACACAGCTAATAAATGGCAGAGCCGGTATTTGAACTGGGGGGGTTCAAAGAAGTCTGAATCGACCCCTGAACTCTGCTGCCTCTCTCTACATGTTTCTGCACACGGGTCCTTCATTCAGGACTGATTTTGGTGGAAGAAGACAGCAGGTGGTGGGCATTCACTGTGCTGGTGGGAAGTCTGGTTATATTAAGATAGGGATTCTGGTAAAGTTATTCTGTAAATAAAACAGAATCAGTTGTTTTTGTTAAATATATTGGTAAACTTCCTGATTTTTTTCCCCCTGAATTCTCAATTTGTTATTGAATAGTTCAATTTTATTTAGGATTTCACTTTTATTTAGGAAACAATATCTCTACCTTACAAAGAATCTGCAAGTGGCACTGATTATAATAACTTTATACCCAAAGGAAGAGCTGGGATAGAGTTCCCTAAGAGTTTTCTGCCTGCAAAAGATATGGGTGGGGTTGCCATTTGAATACAGTTACCAATGAAAAACTATCAGCGTATCTAGGCTTTAACAATAAAGTTCATGGGGGTAAAGAGAAAAGATTTAACTTTGAAGTCCTCATATATCAAAAAGAATATTTTACAAGTAACTTGACAAAGATGTTTCGGTGGTCTTGGAATGCAAGACAGAATACTGACAGTAGAAATTTCTAGGCAAGGGTCTAAATTAGGCAAAGTGGTAAGATTGTGAATGTCCCAGCCTTTATTTCTGAATCTTGACCTCTGAATTCTGCCGCCTCTCTCTGCACATGTTTCTGTGTACAGGTACTTCAGGACTGATTTTGGTGTAAGAAGACAGCAGGTGTATACTTAATGCTATTTCCTTACCTCTTATTCATTCCTCAACCCATTGTAAAATAATGTCAATTAATATAGGTTACCTTACTGAACACCTGTGAACCAAAGCATAGTTTTAAATGCTTGTTGTAAATTATCTGAGTTAATCTTCATAATAACAGTCACAGGTGGCTGCACCATGTTTTATAGTAAGAACATAGAGTTAGAAAGAGTAAATATCTAGATTAATAACAGTACTAAATGACAGAACTGGAATTCAAGCCATCTTCATTGACTCTATTCTCCAAGACCTTAGCCCCTGGTTTATTGTCTCCTGATGCCCATTTCCCAGGTGTCTGAACAGCATTTTTCAAAGTTACTGTTAACCTTAATTTTACTAAACCTAATAACACTTTCCAGTCATTACCTAGCTGTATCTGTCAGCAGTATTAGACATCTTAAAACCTCGGCAGGTGACCTTGTTCCGGGCTTTGTTAATACCAAATACCCTTGATTTTTCTCCTACTTCTTCGATTTCTCATACTCAGACCTTTCTACAGTCTCCTTTTCAATGTGTTCTTCTTTTACTTATCTTCTAAAGTTGATGTTCGTGGAGAATCTGTTCCAAACCTAGATGTTCTCATGCCGTGGTACACATGCCCCTCAGGTGATCCACTACCTCCATGTTTCAATGCTGATGACTTCACCTGGCCAGTTCTAGTGCATCCTTTAGGTCTTGGCTTAAATGGAACCTACTCCTGGAAGTCTTATTGAACCATGGTCTCCAGATTAGTTCAGATACCCTATTCAATGTGTTTTCCCTCTTAGAGCACATATCACACATGATGGTAAAGGCTAATTTCGTTAGTTCCCTTCCCTGCCAGCCAGTCAGTTCCTGAAGAGACTATACTTGTCTTTCTTGCTATTGTCTTCTACCAGCATATATTAGACAGGTTTTAAATATTTTCTAGTAAGTGAATTGCAGGCCTGTAACAATTTTTTAATCAAAAATGAAACAAATTTTCTAATACTTTAAGGTGCAAGTTCAACATGGAGGCAAATCACTGCTCCCTGGGTGTGGATCTATCTTACCCAGACCTGGTCATCGATGTCAGAGAAGTGACTCTTGGAGAAGAAAATAGAAAAAAGTTGCAGAAAACTCAGAGAAACCAAGAGAAGGCTAGAGTTATACGGGCTGCGTGTGCTTTATTAAACTCAGGAGGAGGAGTGATTCGGATGGAAATGGCCAATAAGGATGAGTGTCCCATAGAGATGGGACTGGATTTAGAAGAATCCTTGAGAAATCTTATTCAGGATCAATGTTTGCAGGCTTTCTTTGAGACTAAGCAACAAGGAAGGTGTTTTTACATTTTTGTTAAATCTTGGAGCGGTGACCCTGTCCCTAAACATGGTTCTTTCAATTCCCGCATTTGCAGCCTTAGTACTTCATTATACTGTAGATCTGGCACCTCTGTGCTTCCCATGAAGTCAAGACAGGCATTCGATTTCCTGAAGACCAAAAAGGGACCGTCCAAATATTACCTGTTTGATGAAGAGTCTCCACCTAGTAAAATTATGAAAGCTGTATACCAGAACACATCTGACTCAAACCCTGCGTATAAAGTTTTCCAAACCGACACTATTGAATATGGTGAAATCCTATCTTTTCCTGAGTCTCCATCCATTGAGTTTAAACAGTTCTCTACAGAACACATCCAACAATATGTAGAAAATATAATTCCAGAGTACATCTCTGCATTTGCAAACACTGAGGGAGGCTATCTTTTTATTGGAGTGGATGATAAGAGTAGGAAAGTCCTGGGATGTGCCAAAAACAAAGTTGACCCTAACTCTTTGAAAAATGTAATTGCAAGAGCAATTTCTAAGTTGCCCATTGTCCATTTTTGCTCTTCCAAACCTCCGGTGGAGTGCAGCACCAAAATCATAGAAGTGTTTCGCGAGAAAGAGTTGTATGGTTATCTCTGTGTGATTAAAGTGAAGGCATTCTGTTGTGTGGTGTTCTCGGAAGCTCCCAGGTCATGGATGGTGAAAGAGAAGTATGTCTGTCCCCTGACAATTCAGGAATGGGTAGAGAAAATGATGGACGCAGATCCAGGTAAGAGGGAAGCAGATTCTCCCTCCCTGACCTTTCTACCTCTTCCCCAATACCACTTCCTTCTTTATTCTCTAAGCTTGACCTTCTCACACCCATTGAAATTTACTTTCTCTAAATCTCCATGCTTTTCATAGATGCTAAGTTTTATTGGGTGAGAAAAAACCAAAATGAGATATTTTGTGAATGATGATTTTCCACAAAAGAAGAAGTAAAGGAAAAACTTGGAAATTGGTTCCTTTAATAAAATCATTGAATTGGAATTTGCTGGAGCCTCATAATAATGATTAGCTCATACCTCAATTTAGCATAAAATCAACTCTGGGAGACAAGGGCTAGTGTTGGTTGAGGTTTGTTTAAGTGGGATTAGTGGAGGTGCGTGCACAGGGATGTAAAAACCTGATGATTAGAACTTAAAGAGAGTGTTTTTTTTCACTGCAATTCAAGCAAAGAACTATTCAAACATGGAACAGGGAGCATTATATTGCATGGGGAAACACCATTCAAGGTTCGAAAAAGGGCTTTTAATGATGAGTCTTTGGGAACCTGGACATAGAGTCAAGAAAGAGTAACGCATCTGACTTTGTGGCCTGACTTGTACCATGTTAGATGAAATTTAGACACAGCCTTGTACAGCCTATTGCAGTAGTGAGACATGAAATCATATAGTGTAAATTAAAATGTTCTTTCTTTCAGAATTTCCTCCAGACTTTACTGAGGCCTTTGAGTCTCAGTTGAGTCTATCTGACAGTCCTTCACTTTGCAGACCAGTGTATTCTAAGAAAGGTCTGGAACACAAAGCAGATCTACAACGACATTTATTTCCAGGTACTAACTGCCAGTTTTTACATCAGGGCAGAGGGAAGTCATTTAATACATTTCGTGGAAAACAAATCCATGAAAGATTGTGTCCTGCAGATCCAGGTGTATACAGTGACAATGCCACAAGCCTCTCGGGGAAGAGTTTCAGGTACCTTTAGAAATCATCAGGCCCATTGGTTGCCACATCTGGCTGATTATTAGAAATGCCATAGGAGGTAGTTAAACATGTAGATGTCCAGGCCCATACCAAGAACTTATAAACGCTTAATTTCCAGAGATAAGGCCTGGCCATGTGCATTTGGGCAAGCTTCCCAGATTATTCTGATGCCCTGCTGGGTTTGGAAACCAGTGATCTAGTACAACTACAGGGGCACAGTGGAATAATCAGCCACTTCTGGTCTACTTTTCTAGGATGGAGGAATTATGTCTGTAAAAGGAATAAAAATGTTCACCTGGTAGAATATAAGAATACAGAAAAACCACAAATAATTTTCCTTTGGAAGAGGCTAGAGGGAACAGCTCACTAATGCTTCAGAGGTAGCACCAAATAATAATTCAAGTCCATAGACAATGTTAGGTAACCCCTCTCCCTGCTGCCCAAACATTGTTTTAGCAAGGTTTTTTTTTTTCTCAGAGTTCCTACTTACAAAATGAAACTTAAATTTCTCAAGGAGGGAAATGGCTTAACTTCACATATTGAATATATTAAGTATGAGATTTGACAGAAGAATATGATACAAAAATATCCTATGTATGTCCAAACATTTATCAAGGGCAAGGTAATTCATATATAAGACCTTCCTCAGGTCTGTTAACCACCAAATAGTTTCTTTACTTACCTGAGATCTTTATAGTCATTAGCTTATCAGAAAAGTTTTTAAACATTCCACATAAGAATTCAAGATGCAAGAGTAATTGAATATACGGCTTTCACTTTCTCAGGCTCAGTAAATTACATTTCAGTTGACATGCTCCATTGTCCATGAGATACATAGAAGGGTGACATCATTCGTTTTACCAGATTTGTAGGGTGTGGGTTAAAGAGAGATGCACCAGGCCGGGCGCGGTGGCTCACACCTGTAATCCCAGCACTTCCGGAGGCTGAGGTGGGCGGATCATGAGGTCAGGAGATCGAGACCACCCTGGCCAATATGGTGAAACCCCGTCTCTATAAAAATACAAAAATTAGCTGGGCGTCATGGCGGGTGCCCTTAATCCCAGCTACTCAGGAGGCTGAGGCAGGAGAATGGCATGAACCCAGGAGGCGGAGCTTGCAGTGAGCCAAGATCGCGCCACTGCACTCCAGCCTGGGTGACAGAGCGAGACTCCATTTCAAAAAAAAAAAAAGAGATGCACCAGAAGGAATTTCTGTTAAAGTGTACGATTCTTTGGGGGGCTTTCCTCTCCCTTTTAAACGTAACATGTGATTCATACAAAATCACACAAACACAGTGAAAACATCTTTCTATTTTCTTCATGTCTAGTCTCACCAGGACATTTGCGATATACTCCAGAGTCTCTCTGGAAGGAGCTGTCCTCACAGCATGAAGGACTAGAGGAGTTAATAAACAAGCAAGTGCAACCTTTCTCCCAGGGAATTGTGATCCTCTCTAGAAGCTGGGCTGTGGACCTGAACTTGCAGGAGAAGCCAGGAGTCATCTGTGATGCTCTGCTGATAGCACAGAACAGCACCCCCATTCTCTACACCGTTCTCAGGGAGAGGGATGCAGAGGGCCAGGACTACTGCACTCGCACCGCCTTTACTTTGAAGCAGAACCTGGTGAACGTGGGGAGCTACACCGGGAAGGTGTGTGTCAGGGCCAAGGTCCTCTGCCTGAGTCCTGAGAGCAGCACAGAGGCCTTGGAGGCTGCAGTGTCTCCAATGGATTACCCCGCGTCCTATAGCCTTGCAGGCACCCAGCACATGGAAGCCCTGCTGCAGTCCCTCGTGATTGTCTTGCTCGGCTTCAGGTCTCTCTTGAGTGACCAGCTCGGCTGTGAGGTTTTAAATCTGCTCACAGCCCAGCAGTATGAGATATTCTCCAAAAACCTCCGCAAGAACAGAGAATTGTTTGTCCACGGCTTACCTGGCTCAGGGAAGACCATCATGGCCATGAAGATCATGGAGAAGATCAGGAATGTGTTTCACTGTGAGGCAGAGAGAATTCTCTATGTTTGCGAAAACCAGCCTCTGAGGAACTTTATCAGGTAAGCAGTTGGATCTTCCGTCTTTAAGTATTATTTAATCTGGGTTTAATATTCTCTGCTAAGTCACCTTCTTCCTTGACAATTGAGTGGTTAAATGATCTGTGATAACATACTGTGCTCAGAGGAACATGATATAATCATTTTCTCCCCTTGTTGTTTTTAGAGAAAACCTGAGTGTGTTCTTTTAATTTTTACAGTGAAAAAAATATCTGCCAAGCAGAGACCCGGAAAACTTTCATGAGGGAATACTTCGATCACATTCAACACATCATCATTGACGAAGCTCAGAATTTCCGTACTGAAGATGGGGACTGGTATGGGAAGGCAAAAACCATCACTCAGAGAGAAAAAGGTTGTCCAGGAGTTCTCTGGATCTTTCTGGATTACTTTCAGACCAGCCACTTAAGTCGTAGTGGCCTTCCCCTTCTCTCAGCACAGTATCCAAAGGAAGAGCTCACCAGAGTAGTCCGCAATGCAGATGAAATAGCCAAGTACATACAAGAAGAAATGCAGAAAATCATAGAAAATCCTCCAGTTAATATCCCCCATGGGTATCTGGCAATTCTCAGTGAAGCTAAATGGGCTCCAGGTGTTTCAGGCAGCAAAATGATTATTAAAAACTGGACTGTGGAGCAAATAGTGACCTATGTGGCAGACACCTGCAGGCTCTTCTTTGAAAGGGGCTATTCTCCTAAGGATGTTGCTGTGCTTGTCAGCACCACTAGAGAAGTGGAGCGCTATCAGCATGAGCTCTTGAAAGCACTGAGGAAGAAAAGGATTGTGTATCTCAGTGACGCATCTGATATGCTGGGTGTTGACATTGTTTTTGACAGTGTCCGGCGATTCTCAGGCCTGGAAAGGAACATAGTGTTTGGGATCCATCCAAGGACAACTGACCCAGCTATCTTACCCAATATTCTGATCTGTCTGGCTTCCAGGGCAAAACAACACCTATATATTTTTCTGTGAAGTGACTATTACAAAGAACTCCAAACCAAAATGCTATGTAAATGTCTATGGGTGACAGTCTGCTGAGGGTAGAAACCTTTCTTTTTAGTTCACAAGTCAGTTAGAGATTTGGACAGAGCTGACACAAAGAGTTTGGAGCTCCCCCATTTCTGGCTCTCCTTTCAGAGATTCCTCCCCCAGCTGTTTTCAGCAGTGGTGGTTGCCCCCCATTCTGACCCCTGACTCTTCCAGTCAGAAAGATGGTGGTTTTCTAAAGGAACTTTAGCTGTCCTGCACAATGCAGATCTGTGTCTTGCAGTCTGGGTAAAAGCCATAAAAATAAGAAACTCAGCCTGTGACCTTTCCTCCAAGGCTGGAGTTCTTTTTTTATGTGACTTCATGTAGTTTGTTGCTTTTAAAAATTTGTCCAGAATCATTTTCTGCAGAAGCATGGTCTGTTAGTAGCTTACAGGCCTAGCAGAAGCAATTGTTTCCTGAATTCTTGACATTTATCTTTGCTGTATTCATTTAGGGCTTGGGAGAGTCCCAAGATAATTCAGTCACTGTCAGATTAATAATTTTGTCAGAACAAAGAATATCGTTATGATTACTTAATCCTTAAAATTGTGATCTCCAGAGCTTGTTCTCAGAATGACCTAGACCAAGGCTTAATTGTAATAGTGAACATTAACGGTACCTTTACAGAAAATTATAGGCCAAGAGAAAATCCTGGCTTTTAGTAGAAGTTAATATTAGAGACCAAAATCTGGTTTTGAAGGTATATATCAGCCCTAAGGTGAACGAACTTGGGAAAGATCGTCTTTAAAAATCAATGAGTGTTGGCCGGGCACAGTGGCTTACACCTGTAATCCCAGCACTTTGGGTGGCTGAGGCAGGTGGATCACCTGAGGTTAGGTATTCAAGACCAGCCTGGCCAACATGGAGAAACCCCGTCTCTACTAAAAATACAAAAAGTAGCTGGGCGTGGTGGTGCATGCCTATATCCCAGCTACTCGGGAGGCTTAAGCATGAGAACCACTTGCATCTTGGAGGCAGAGGTTGCAATGAGCTGAGATCATGACACTGCACTCCAGCCGGGGCAACAGAGTGAGACTCTGTCTCAAAAAGAAGAAGAAGAAAAAAAGCAGTGAGTTTATGTTGTTACATTGTAACATCTCAGCTTAGCTCTAGCATTAATCTGTAGAATACCTACTTAAGTTTTATGTCATTCTTGAACTGTGATTTTTTTTTTCTATCTGCTTTCATAGTTTAATGGGCCACTGTTATGGACTGAATGTTTGTGTCCCACTCTCACCCCTAAATTCCCATGTTGAAGCCCCAAACTTCAGTGTATAGCTGGGGCTGCTAAGGAAGTAATTAAGGTTACACATAGTCACAGTGGAGAATCTGATCTGCCAAGATTGGTGTCCTTATAGGGAGAGACCCCAGAGAACTTGTTCCCTTCCTCCCTGTGCACACAGACAAGAGGGCATGGGAGCACACAGAGAGATGGCAGCCACCTACAAGCTAGGAGGGGAAGCCTCATAATGAACCACCCCCCGCTGGCACCTCTGTCTTGGACTTCCAGCCTCCAGACTGTGAGAAATAAATTTCTGTTGGTTCAGCCGCCCAGTCTGTAGTGTTTTGTTATTGCAGCCTGAGAACACAGCTGTGTGATCATTCATCAGACTAAAAACACTGATAGTTAACAATGCTAATGCAATTACTTATTTGCTTTTCAGTCTCTACAAAACATTCTAAAACACTAATCTAAATACTAACAATAAAATATTTGCATAACTAATTGCATAACTAATGAAAATTAAGAAACTACATGCCCAGTATTCCATTTATGAGTAATCCTATTTGACTGATTTCCCTCCATATTGTAAGTTTTGAACTCTTCTGCCGGTCTTCCTCTTATTTGTGTTAACTCATGGAATTGCGGTTATCTAGCCTTGAAATTGTAGGCTCTTCTAACTTGAGCAAAAACTGACAGATCAGCAAAATAAGGAGAAAAATATTTCTTTCTTCTGGTTGCATTAAATGAGATATAGCCCAGCACCAAAACTCTATCTTTGTAAATGTTCTTAGTAAACTCCCTGGTCTTTGGAGTTATTTCAGCCCCTGAGAGTAATTCTTTAAAAGTCTAATTCTGACTGGTTGAGTCTCTCTATATGATTTATTGGCCTAGTAATATTTGAAACAGTATCATATTTTAAAATGTATAAACACTTATGAATTTTTGTTTAGACCAAACAGGATTACTAATGCTTTCTTTTTTCATATTAATGAGGAAATGTTTAGCTTATATGTTTATTACATTTCTGTTTTAAATAAAAAATTGAGAGTTTGTGTCTCATTAAACTGAAAAGAAAAGGTTCTGTAAAATAAATGATTAAATGGAGGAAGAGGAGAAGACTGAGGCCAGCAACTCCATGACACAGCCAAAAATGAGCCAGTAAAAGGTTAAGCAAGATTAACTTTAATTTTTGTTTTAAAGAGAAAAGGTCTCACTATGTTGCCCAGGCTGGAGGGTAGTGGTGTGATCATAGTTCACTATAGCCCTGAACTCCTGGGTTCAAGTGATCCTCTTGCCTCAGCCTCCCATTGCTGGGATTGTAGGCATGAGCCACTGTGTCAGGCTTAATTGGGTTTTGATGGGTGCCTGCCTCTCTCTGTAATCTGGCTCTAATCATATAGGACCTGCTTCATTAAAGATCTGAAAATCTACCCAGCCATTGTAAAATGAAACAAAATGCTTTTAAAATTTAAATTAGCCTTTTATTTTAGTTTAGAAGAACAGAAAAGTTGCAAACATAGTACAGAAAGTTCCTGTATACCCTCACTTAGCTCCCTCCTTTTTAAAACAAACAAACAAACAAACAAACAAACAAACAAACCTAGATTATTTCCGTTAAGATTTCTGAGAATTCCAGGAATGCTTCCGTGTTTCACAGATCTGTCCTTGTAGTCTCCGGCCACTTCTTGCTATGGAGTGCTGTACCAAGACCTCTGCTAGTTTCTAGTTGGCTTGACATAATGACTTTACTAAACTTCTTCTGCTCCTCTGAATCTCAAGCGTGGAAAGAGGTCACATCTTTTGTTTCACAAATTAACAGTCGACACCTGGGCCTACTTTCAACAAAGCTTAGTAAAGCCTTGAGAATAGTGAAAGACAAATATTTAAATTATATATTAGCAGGAGGCTGAGGTGGGAGGATCATATGAGGCCAGCCTGGGTAGCATAGCGTGACCGCCGCCCCCCACCCCCCCGCTACTCCGGAAGACAACAAAAAATTATCTGGGTGTGGTGGTGTGCTCCTGCAGTCCTAGCTATTCCAGAGGCTGAGGCGAGAGGATCGCTTGATTCCTGGAGTTCAAGGTTGTAGTGAGCGATATTCATGTCACTGCATCCTAGCCTGGGCATTAGAGTAAGACACCATCTCTAACAAAATAATAATAAAACAATCAAAAGTTTAAAATTAGTTATTAGATGCCAGTGTGCCCAGAGGCCTTTGACCACAGATGATCTTGATGCAGCCTTCTCTCGCCTTGTCCCTCTGCCTCTTTCTACCATTTTTCTTCCTGAGATATTTGAAAGTAAGTAGTGGACAGGGCTCCCATTGACCTCTAAATACTTCAGTGGGTATTTCCTAGAAGGATAATTATAGTACCATCATCAAAATCAGCAAATTAACACTATTATCTAATCTATAGACCTTATTGAATTATATCAGTTGTGCCACAAGTGTCTTTATGGCACAAGAGAAAAAATTCTGGTCCAGGATTTGATCTAAGATGATGCGTTGTATTGAGCTTTTATTTCTTTTAAGTCTCATTTAATCTGGAGATGCTAATCGGTCTTTGTCGTATCCTTGACACTACTGAAGAGGACTGGCCTATTATTTTGCAGAGTATCTGATTTTGGGTCATTCCATGTGTTCTCATGACTAGATTCAGGTTATGCATTTTTGGTACGAATACCACAGAAGGGCTGTTATGGTTCTCAGTCCATGGTATTAGAAGGCATTCGATAGTGATTAGTTCCATTCCTGATGATGTTAACTCCAATCATTTGGATAAGGTGGCGTCTGCCAGGTTTCCCCACTGTGCAGTTACAATTTGCTTTTTGTAATTAATAACTTGTATGTGTGTGCGTGTGTGTGTGTGTGCGCGTATGTCTGTGGGGTGTTTTTGCTTCTGAATGCATAATATTTGAGATTTTTTTCTAATTAAAGAGTAATTATTCAAAGAGTTCAAAGAACTGATACTGATCACATTCTTTGACCCCACATGCAAATACATTAGAAGCTAGTAATAAAACAGTAACTAGAAATACGTTCATATCTTTTGGAATTAAAAAAGTGTTTAACTCATGGATCAAAGCAGAAATTCTGTAACCATTGTCACAGCGAGTTCTAACTAGCAAGTTTAAGGAGGAGAGAATTTCAGTCTCACTCAAATGCTTTCCTAGAAAGAGGAAACAGTTCCTAACTAATTTCATGAGGCTGGCATAATCTTGATAGCAAGTCTGGTAGGTAAAGTATGAAAGGAAAATTGCAGGTCATTGTCACTCAAATATCCACATGAAAAATTCTAAACAAAGTTTTAGTAAAGGAAATCCAACAATATGTAAAAGTGATAATACATCGTGACCAAGGTGGTTTAAGTCAGGAATTCCACGTTGATTTTGGCATTAAAAAATCAATCATCAGGCCCAGAGAGGTGGCTCACTCCTGTAATCCCAGACTTTCTAGAGGCTGAAGGAGGAAAGATCCTTCAGGCCAGGAGTTTGAGTCTGAACTGAGCTATGACTGCATCACGGCACTCCAGCCTGGGTGCCAGATTGACACCGTGTCTCAAAGAAAAAAAAAATTAATCAGTGTTATTCACCACAGATTAAGAGTTCAAAAGAGAAAAATCACATGATCATCTGAATAGATGAAAAAACTTTTGATAAAGTTCAGCATCCATTCATGATAAAGACTCTTAGCAAATTAGAAGTATAAAACACTTTTGGAAATCAACAAAGGGAATTTACGGCATAAACAAACAGCAGGCCAGCATGGTGGCTCACACCTATAATCTCAGCACTTCCAGAGGCCAAGGCAGGAGAATCACCTGAGCCCAGGGGTTAGAGACAAGCCTTGGCAACATAGCAAGATCCTGGCTCTACAAAAAGATAAAATAAAATAAAATTTAAAAATTAGCTGGGTTTGGTGGTGTGTGCTGTAGTCCCAGCAATTGGGAGGCTGAGGTGAGAGGAACACTGGAACCCAGGGAGTTAAGGCTGCAGTGGGTTAAAAAAACCCAAGCCCCCCGCCAAAAAAAAAAACCTATACAGAATAGCAACACAACGTTCAATGTAAACTTTGATATGGTGTTTTACCTCTGAGGAGAGGCTTATTGTTAATATTCTTTAGCCACGTAAGGGGTTGACAGACGTTCATACTTTTGTTCTTTATACCTTATACGTATTCTATAAATATTATCTTGTTTCTACTCAATAGTTAATAAAAACATAATTTAAAAGTTCTGTGAATGTTTTTACTCTTCTCACTTCTGAGGGGTCTTTTGGGATATGCATTTTCCATTCCAAGTTGATCTGATATGTCATGCCTGCCACACACATTCTCATGGGAACAACTTCTTAATCTTTTTTGTTTCTGCCTTGGAAGCCATCCTGGTATTCTGGGAAAATCCCTGCACTAGCATTTTCTTTTTTCTTTTTTCTCTCTCTCGGTTTTTTTTTTTTTTTTTAAGATAGAATCCCTTGCTCTGGGATGGAGTGCAACCGTGTGATCTTGGCTCACTGCAACCTCTGCCTCCTGGGGTCCATGCGATTCTCATGCCTCAGCGCTCCCACCCGCTCCCCAGTCCACCACAGTAGTTGGGACTACCGGACGCGCACCACTATGCCCTCTCACCATATTTCCCAGGCTGGTCTCAAACTCCTGAGCTAGGGGAATCCACCCACTTCGGCTTCCCAAAGTGCTGGGATTATAAACGTGAGCCACCACACCTGGCCTGCACTAGCTTTTTCTTTTTTCTTTCTTTCTGTTTTTCTTTTTTTTTTTTTTTCCCAAGACAGAATTTTGCTCTTGTTGCCCAGGCTGGAATTTAGTAGTGTGATCTTGGCTCACCGCAACCTTTGCCTTCCGGGTTCAAGTGATTATCCTGCCTCAGCCTCCCGTGTAGCTGGCATTACAGGGGTCCACCACCACGCCCAGCTACTTTTCTTGTATTTTTAGTA
>NW_012116588.1:140515-149315 GCF_000951035.1 Colobus angolensis palliatus | reverse complement strand
TTTTTTTTTTTTTTCCCAAGACAGAATTTTGCTCTTGTTGCCCAGGCTGGAATTTAGTAGTGTGATCTTGGCTCACCGCAACCTTTGCCTTCCGGGTTCAAGTGATTATCCTGCCTCAGCCTCCCGTGTAGCTGGCATTACAGGGGTCCACCACCACGCCCAGCTACTTTTCTTGTATTTTTAGTAGAAACAGGGTTTCACTATGTTGGCCGGGCTGGTTTGAACTCTTGACTTCAGGTGATCCACCCACCTTGGCCTCCCAAAGTCCTGGAATTGAATTGTAGGCATGGGCCACTGCTCCCAGCCTACACTAGCATTTTCTAAGCCAATGACTGAAGAATGTTTTTTCACTTCGATAAGACTGTATCCGTAGAGCTGGTGTCTGTATTAGATGAGATGAAGAAAAGCACAGCTATGTGCTTTCAATGTTTACGTTATTTAATGTGAATAGGTACTCTTCCTAGGTACCTTAAGATTTTAGAATAGGCAGTAGGCAGTTAATGCAGTCCAGAGTGGGGTAGGTGGAGCTTGCGGAGAAGGAGCAACTCAGACTTGCAAATTCCCCTGTGATGAGTCATTTTGGCCTGTGTACATTTCAAAAGCTATGTATTGAGACACCAATTCTTAGACAAGTGAGCAGGAAAAACATGTATTACCGTAATTACCATAATAAAGGGCCTAAAGGAAAGTAAAGTGGCAGGAGGGCTGTATCCAGCGAGACCAACCCTTGGAGCATCTCAACTAAAGGGATCTCCCAAATGACCTCAAGATGCTCCCTACACTGCCAGGGTTAGGTATTTGAATCTGTCTCTCCTGGAGCAATCCGCTCCTTGCACCTTTGTCCTCTCCTGTTCATCCACAGCTGCTCTGACTTGGTTCCTGGTGGCCACTGTGCTTTTAAAAAAGCAAGAGGGCAGCAGGGCTGCTCTGGGAATGCGAGGAAAGCTGGAAAGGTTGAGTCACCCCTTTAAGGGCATGGTAAGAAAGCCTAGTATTTCTTCAATTTTGATGAACCAAAATAGTGACAATTGCGCAAAGGCGCAGAGTCGATAATAAAGAATGTGGACACTTCCGGAGCGCCAACTGCCCAATAGAAATGCAGGACACTCTGGGAAATGGGCAGCCGGAGGGCGGGACGAGGAGGGCTGGAAAACAGAAAAGGATTCACATTCTTTACACTCTGTGGAGAGTGAGCCGACGGACTGTAGCCTGCGCCTCGACAAGTTTCTTTGTTCTTTGTTTTCTTTAAATTACCTTTTTTCCTTTTTGTCTTAGAAAATACACATGGATGAAAATGAAACGAGAGCTCCCTAGAGATCACTCAGAGCTGTTCTCGTAGGTTTTTCACTTCCCGTTGCTCAAGGGCCCACGCTGGCATCTGGGGTGTGCTTGCACCTGCAAAGAATCCAGCTTCTAGGGACCAGCGCGAGCTGGTAAGTTGATCCTGCTCCATCGCTAAACCTTCCAGCTTTAGTTTTTCATTTCTGGGGCGTCTGCTGGCTCTGGAGGAGGTGGGGCACTGGTAACACAACCCCACAACTTCCGGGAAGACCCCCCACCCCTATCCCGGGCTGTTTTCTCTCCCTTCTGGGGCGGGAGGATAAGAGTCTGGAGGAAAACCCCAACTTGCCACACTCAAGTAACAAAAGGACCAGAGGCTACTTCCTTTGCAACCTCTCCTTTCCTAAGTGACAGATGAAAAACTGAAAATACCTCTGATTAGTCCCCTCCCACAACCAATTAGGCCAGTCTCCAGGGCTACGTCTTCATTTGCATAGGAGTGTAACTTTGTAACTTCGCTTTCTGCAACCAATCAGATGTTTGCAATAAGGCATAACTTTGTAACTTCACTTCAACCTCCTATTGATCGCTTTCTGCCACCATTCAGACTGATCTCGGGCTCCTACTTCATTTACGTTGTGTGCACACCAAGTAACCAGTGGGAAACCTTTAGAGGGTATTTAAACCCCGGGAAATTCTGAAACCGGGCTCTTGAGAGCCCCTATCCTCCGGTCTGCTCCCACCCTGTGGAATGCACTTTCGTTTTCAATAAATCTCTGCTTTTGTTGCTTCATTCTTTCCTTGCTTTGTTTGTGTTTGTCCAATTCCTTGTTCAACACGCCAAGAACCTGGACACTCTTCACTGGTAACATATTTTGGCAAGCCAGCCAGGAGGTAAGCCCGAAGTCTGGGATTTATTTTTCTTCTTTCCCTTTTCCTTTCTGCTCCATACAGGGGAATCTCTCTCTTTTTCTTTTCCTTTCCAACTTGGGATCCTTGGTAGGCAGCGCCTAGACACGCAGGCGACTGCAGGTTTCTGGCTGGGGGCTACTCTCCAGTGCTGCCTTGAAGGCCAAGGCGTGGATGGGGATAGTTGCCCTGCCCAGAAGCGGGAAGGACTCTTTTTTTTTTTTTAATTATACTTTAAGTTCTAGGGTACATGTGCACCACGTGCAGGTTTGTTACATATGTATACATATGCCATGTTGGTGTGCTGCGTTTACATTAGGTATATCTCCTAATGCTAGCCCTCTTCCCCTCCCTCCTCCCCACAATAGGCCCCGGTGTGTGATGTTCCCCTTCCTGTGTCCAAGTGATCTCATTGTTCAATTCCCACCTATGAGTGAGAACATGCGGTGTTTGGTTTTCTGTTCTTGCAATAGTTTGCTGAGAATGATGGTTTCCAGCTGCACCCATGTCCCTGCAAAGGACTCGAACTCATCCTGTTTTATGGCTGCATAGTATTTCATGGTATATATGTGCCACATTTTCTTAATCCAGTCTGTTACTGATGGACATTTGGGTTGATTCCAAGTCTTTGCAATTGTGAATAGTGCCGCAATAAACATACGTGTGCATGTGACTTTTCTGTCTTTTCTGGTTGTGGTCCCTGATCCCTATGTGTGACACAGCTTCTCCAGGGCGAGCTCACACGTGTTTCAGGTGACTTAAACCTTCTTTCCTTGTGTTAAATTCTTCCCTTCCCTTACTCTACTGCTAAGGACAAAAGAAACCCACCTAGCCTCCATTTCCTATCATTAAAGTTCATGGCTATCACTCTAGTGGAATGGGAACCATGGTAAAGCATGGGCTTATCAAATTATAAGGATGCTAGAAGTCAAGGCCTTCATCCAGAGACAAAAGGAAACCTCATAATAGGCCATTGCCTCTGGAGGGAAAACATATAAAGTGGCACCGGTTCTCACCTAAGGTCAAAGACGTCTGATGCTCTAAGATTGGACCCTAAAGGGGGATGCTCTGGGGGATCCTCTGGACCTCAGCCTCTCCCAGGGGGATTCCTTTGGTAGAGGTTCTTAGGCCTAGTACTAAGCCCTCTTTAGAATTTTCTCTTGCAGTTGCAATACTGTTTGGCCCCAATATTGTTTGGAATCTGGAGTTTACAGTTGAATAGGAAAGTGGGAGGGGTTTGCATGTATGCAGGCTCTTGTGCTGCTGTTCTTAAGCAGGGGGTCTGGTGGGTGCTGTTTGGCCCCAGTGTTCTTTGAAGTCCGAGGAAGTTTGACCTTTAAAAATCAAGCTACCATGGAAACTGCTGACTTATAAATTGCAAAAGTAGTTTATAACCAATGTTTGGTTTTTCAAATTCATATTCCTGGGAAGACAATCAAAGCTTCAGGTACATTTGGCTACCCGATGGGCCATTTAAGCATTTACAAAGGGATTTTATTCAATGTCATGTTCAATGCATGTTTTCTTGTTGTATAAAAACTTTTCCCATGATTATGCTACAGTGTACTTTCACCAGGTAAAGAAAGTTTTTTATGGTTCACTGAGAACAATCAACCCCTTCACAATCTAGAACCCATAGGTTAGATGTTCTCAGAACATCTACTGTAAAGGCCGTAGTTACACAACAGACTTTAAATTCTTTTGAGAAAGTTAGGATAGAATTGACTGAACAGAGAAGTATCTGTGCAACTGCTGGCACTTGGAGTCTATGGAGAAATACATTAAATGAAGATTAAGAGATTCAGTTGTAGGGGATTAATGAAGAGATTGTTTACTTAAGTTAGTAGATTCTTCATTTAGTTCATTATTTGATCTATTTAATTTTAGGTGGTTTGGTTTATGGGGACCCTGGGCAAGGAGCATCCTCCAGACTCTCAGTATTATCCTCCCAATAGTCATCATAATAATAGGCACCCTGGTGCACTGTATTCTCTCAAAGGTTTTCAATGTTTGCATGCAGCCATCTCTAGAATGTCAAATGGTCTCTCTTCAACTGGAATGGTAAGAAGTGAAATAAATATGCGATCATGAGGATCCCGTAACCTATGAATGATATGCTGAGACTGGAAACCCAAAATGATGGTAACTGAGAGTGGCGCTAAGGCCTTACGTTTTGGTTACACTCTCACCTAAGTGAGAACCTGAACAAAAAGGGGGAATTTTTAAAAACAAAATTATGAGAGGCCAGTGTTTTGGACTGAGCTCATGTGCTAGGCCCCAACAGACCAAACCAAACCAAAATGGAGTTGCTCATTCTAAGACTTTAAGGAAACACATAGATCCTAGAACAGACCAAGTTTTGTTTTTCTCCTGCAAACAGAATGTTTCAGTGACCAGCACAACCTCCACCGGTAACACTTTCCTGTCTCTGTAGCAACTTCTGTCAAAACTGCAGGCTGTTGAGGACTTAGGAATGGTGCACTTGGAAGCTATAGGCTGGGTGGAACTTTTGCTCCTGCATGGGCTGGGGAGCACCTGAAAGAGCTGTGGGACCAGTGAGCCAGGGATCTGCAGTGTTGGAGCAGAGCTAGAGAGGCAGGGAGGGCAGAGTGCTCTATGGTCAGGCCGGGCTTGGTGGGTGTCCAGAGCTCCCAGGGTTGCCCATCCTCCTGGAGTCCTGAACATGCGGGGAGTTGGGGAATAGGTTCTTTAGATGAAACATGACCAGGCACTGATGAACTTCATTGTTAGATCCTAAAAGAAAAACCAAGCACCCTCATACTCTGCTGGTTTATCATCTAGAAGGTGGGAAGGATGAGAGCAGTGCTGTCCTGAACTAAATGCAAAGTGACGTCCTAGGAGGGCAAAGAGTGTTGCATGATTTTTGTTTCCTAGGAGGTAGCTCTTACAACTTCTGTCCCACCCTGTGTGCAGTTCCTACTAACCTGCTGTTCTGACATAACTCTAAGGAGATCTGAATGCCATCTCCTTTCCCATTAAAGAGAGTCAACAACATAGCCTAAATACTGAGTGCAGGTCTGATAGAATTTCCCCTGTAGTCAAAAGTATAAAGGATTTCAGTGGAAACATCTAACCTGTAAACCTAGACCCAAGGTTTAAGGAAGGCCAGTAAGTTTTAGGCCCTAGGGATTTGGTAAGCTCAATCCCCAGCTAATTTTTTAAGGGGTGTGTTCCAGATGTATGCTTGAAGGCAGTGATTTTGAACTACGGAAAGTTTTACACAGCTGCAGGTGTTGGACTGGGGTGTCCAGGATCCCAGGCTAGTCCACAAGCACTGGGTCCTCTATAAGATGGCTCAGCTGCAGCTCCCATGGGTTCCAAATTTCCCAGTTGTACGGGCACCCTCCTTAATCAATCTGAGGGTGAGATGTGATTTCTGTCCCCTTCTGTGTATGGTGGGTTAGCCAAAAAAGTTCACACAGAGCTGGGCCTAATGTAGACAGTGCAAAAACGTGGGCTGGGAGGAAAGGGGACAGGACTCTAGTTACAGAGGCTGCAAAAAGAATCGGGGAGCAGAGCAGAGGCTGCTTGGTGAGGCATTACCAGAAAATTGTAGGACTGGGGCTGTGTGCTTGGCTAGAAGTGGAACTGATTCTCCTGCAGCCTTTATGGGTAGAGATGGAGAATCTCTTCTGTCTGATCAACAGGGAAGGTGGACTTGCCTTTGAGGCAGCCTCGTGTGTAAGAAATGTGAAGAAATTGGGTCTAAAGAACACAAATTGTGCTATAATGCTATGGAGAAAGCTCAGCATGGCAGAGATATACATCTTCCTCTGCTTTCTTGAGTAATTATGCCATATTGAGACTATTACTGAGTTTTAAATTTAAACTTCAATGATTGTGCTTACCTGGCTTCACTGTTGTTCAACTACCAGGAATCAAGTCCTCCTCCCTTAGATTCTCTTTTTTTGAAATCTCTCTGGGTCATGTTCAAATGCTTTCTTCTATGGACCCAGGCCCAGGGAGCCTATTTGAATGAATGCTAGGTTCAATATCTCTTAGAAGGCAGCCCTCTCTTGGGTCCCTCAGAGTTTTCAGGAAATACCGAGGGAAAGATGCTGCTTTCTAATAGCTTGTATACCACATCCTCTTCCCCCTAAAAGGTACAGGGCAAAGTGCTGTAATCACTACTAAGATAAATTTCCTAGAGAAAAATCTGATACAATTATTTGGGAAAATATTTGACTATATATCAAAATCTTTAAACTTTTTGTCACTTAATACAGTAATTTAACTTTTACGAACTTCTGTCTCTCTCTGTGTGTATATATACACTCTGTATACTTACATAATTTCAGTTTAATTATGTGCCTAAGGCACAAGTTCAAGTATAACCTTATGTTTCACCATGAACCTTTATTTCCACAGATTCAGACTCTTTCTTCTCTTACATAATTTTTCCCTTTCAAGGTTCTATTTCTTATATCCTGAAATCTGGCTTCTTTTCTGTCTGCCTCTTCTGGCCCCCCATACTCAATTTAACCATCTTTATATATATCTGAACCGTATCTGTATATAAAATTGAAGTGCTTTGCCAGGGCACTCTTAGACTCAATGAAAATTAGACTATGTGATTAGCATACCCAAGCATTGAAATAACAGAGTCAAGATTCTAGTACAATTATATTGAATGATTGAAAGCAACTTCAATGTTCAGTTGTAGGGTAGTAGTTAAATAATGGTACATTAATACCATGTATGAAATTATGCAGTTAATAAGGTTTTTAAAGAATAGCTAATTATTATTTTGCAAAACTGATTGTATATACTATATTGATACATGGAAAAGCAAGATTCAAATTGTATATTTTAGTTTTGGGCAGTATGGCTGACCGTGACGGACTCTCTCACTGCAAAAAGGTCCTCATACTGGGTAAAATGTGAAATAATAGAAATGCAGCTTACATCCCCAACTCATTTTATGAAGCTACTTGATTTGCATTACCTGTCAACAAGAATAGGAGAAAGGGACATCGTGGGTGCAAAATCTTAAAAATATTATCGAATTGCATTTAATATAAAGAAATGGTGACAGGAATGATGCCAGAAAAATAGTGGATTAGGAAGCTTCAACTCTGTTTCTCCATGGAAACATCAAAAGCAACCCAAAACTGACTGAACTAACAACAAAGATCTGGCCGGGCGCGGTGGCTCAAGCCTGTAATCCCAGCACTTAGGGAGGCCGAGACAGGCGGATCACGAGGTCGGGAGATCGAGACCATCCTGGCTAACACGGTGAAACCCCGTCTCTACTAAAAATACAAAAAAAACTAGCCAGGCGAGGTGGCGGGCGCCTGTAGTCCCAGCTACTCCGGAGGCTGAGGCAGGAGAATGGCGTAAACCCGGGAGGCGGAGCTTGCAGTGAGCTGAGATCCGGCCACTGCACTCCAGTCCGGGCGACAGAGCGAGACTCCGCCTCAAAAAAAAAAAAAAACAAAGATCTGTTGCAACTAAATGAATGCCCAAGCAAGAAAAAGCAACATTCAAAGTTGTAGGCAATTTCATGATGTTTTTATTCACCCTTGCCCAACCTTTTGCCCTGCATGGCATGGTCTTAGTCTTGAGGAGGCAGCATCACTGCTCCTAGTTTCCTCCCTGGAACTGATGGGGCATAGTAAAACTTATTTTCAATGTTGTAACCTGTCTGGGGACTGCCTGAGGGATTCATTTCTGTATCCCCTAACTCAGATCTCAAGTGAGGAGAAGTGACAGCCACTGCTCAGGAAAGCTGCAAGGAGACTATGGACCCCCAGATGCCTTAGGCAAGAGATTATGGCTAGAGACATAGAATAACCATTTAAGGCTCACAAGAGGAGCTGGGGTGAGAGTCTTTGGGAAATTAAGACATTCAAAAGCAGCCATGTATGTAGAGGAATCAAGAAAGCCCCACTCAATCCAGGCAGGACAAATGCTCAGAAAAGACCTGAGAAGACTTTTTCCTCAAGCTGATCCCTAAGATTAGAGTATACTTAGCCAATCATTAAAGGTTTGCCTTGCCATAGCATTTGTCTGCAAAGACTGTGAGAGATCGCTGTTTTTTCAAATGGCCAGTTTCCAACAAAAATTCATAAAGCATACACACAACAGAAAAATATGATCTATCCAAAAGAAGAAAGTAAATTGGCAGAACACGTCTCTGAGGAAGGCCAGACACCACACATATTAGACAAAGATTTTAAAACAATGTTCTTAATATCCACATGCAGAAAATGAAATTAGACCCTCATCTCACACCAAATACAAAAATCAACTCAAAATCGATTAAAGACTTAGATGTAAGAGTTGAAACTATAAAACTACTAGAAGAAAATATATGAAAAAGATCCTTAAGTTAAACTTCTTAACTTAAAAGTTACACTTAAGTTACACTTAAAAAAAGTTAAACTTAAGTTATACTTCTTAACTTAACTTAAAAGTTACACTTAAGTTTCACTTAAAAAAAGTTATAAAAAAGTTACACTTTGGCCGGGCACAGTGGCTCACGCCTGTAATCCCAGCACTTTGGGAGGCTGAGGCGGGCGGATCATGAGGGCAGGAGATCAAGACCATCCTGGTTAACACGGTGAACCCCCGTCTCTACTAAAAATAC
>NW_012116588.1:137888-140435 GCF_000951035.1 Colobus angolensis palliatus | reverse complement strand
GGAGGCAGAGCTTGCAGTGAGCTGAGATCATGCCACTGCACTCCAGCCTGGGCAACACAGCCAGACTCCATCTCAAAACAAACAAACAAACAAACAAAAACCAAAAAAATTCTTAACCTAAAAATTACACTTAAGTTACACTTAAAAAAATTTGAACTTAAGTTACACTTCTTAACCTAAAACTTTCCATTTAGAGCAAAGCAGTGATCCCAATAGATTTTAAGGGAACAGAGCTAATGGATTAGGGATACACAGACTAAAACACACTGTCTTAATTTGTTTAGGCTGCCATAACAAAATACCACAAACTGGGTGGCTTACAAGCAACAGAAATTTATGACTCACAGTTCTAGAGGCTGAGAAGTTCAAGATTAAGATGCCAGCACTGCTGGGTTCTGGTGAGGGCCCTTTTCCTGTCGCAGACTGCCTACTTTCTTGCTGTGTTCTCACATAGTGGAAGGGATGAGTTAGTGTTCTGGGGTCCTTTTTAGGAGAGCACTAATCTCATTCATGAGGGCTTCACCCTCATAACTTGATCACCTCCCAAAAACCTCATCACCTTGGGAGTTAGAATTTCAACATATGAATTTTGGGGGAACACAAACATTCAAACCATAGCACAGGTGTTTTGTATATAAGAATTTTCCTTATTGAAAATATGCAAATATTAGATTTTAAAAAGGCACAATGACTTAGCCCACTTTGCTTAAGATCAATGGCCAAAATTTGTAAATCTAATTCGTTCTTACAAGAAGGAAAAATAATTAACATGACATATTGCTGGATGTCGTTAGACCTTAACTGGAAATCTTCCAAAAGATTTATCACCATAAGTGGAGATAATTAAGGTAAAAGCTGAAATTATTAAAATAAAAAGAAAAGTAGAAATAATATGTATAACTAAAGCCTGGTTCACTGAGAAGATAAAAACATAGACTCACTCCAGGTGTTGTTTAAGAAAAGGAGAGAGAAAACAGGTTGTACAATATCAGGGACTAGAAAGGAGAAAAAGGGCAGATAAAGAGATTACATAATTAGAATACATTATATAAAACTATAGTAACAAATTTGAAAATTCAGTAGGAGTACAAATTATTATAGTCTTAGCTCAAAATTTGTCAGTTTTCAGTTTCTTCATACCCATATACTTACCAGTCTAGTGGAATATATACTGCACACGATTTTTTTTTGCATTTGCCTCATAATACAGAATTTGCTATCTTTCTAGTTCAGGTCCTATTCTAATGGCTCTGTCTATTTTACAGAAAAGAATTTCTGCTTGGACACTGCATAGCTGCTGGGAAAATGAACGTCAGTATTGATTTGGAAACGAATTATGCCGAATTGGTTCTAGATGTGGGAAGAGTCACTCTTGGAGAGAACAACAGGAAGAAAATGAAGGACAGTAAACTGAGAAAAAAGCAGAATGAAAGTGTCTCACGAGCTGTGTGTGCCCTGCTGAATTCTGGAGGGGGAGTGATCAAGGCTGAAATTGAGAATGAAGACTATAGTTATACAAAAGAAGGAATAGGACTAGATTTGGAACATTCTTTTAGTAACATGCTGTTATTTGTTCCTGAGTACTTAGACTTCATGCAGAATGGTAATTACTTTCTGATTTTTGTGAAGTCATGGAGCTTGAACACCTCTGGTCTGCGGATTACCACCTTGAGCTCCAATTTGTACAAAAGAGATATAACGTCTGCAAAAGTCATGAATGCTGCTGCTGCACTGCAGTTCCTCAAAGACATGAAAAAGACTAGAGGAAGAGTGTACTTAAGACTGGAATTGCCGGCATGGAGGCCCCCTGTTGATATACAAGAAGAAAGTAACATGAAGGCCTTGGCTGGGGGCTTCTTTGACAGAACAGAACTTCATCGGGAAGAAAAATTGACCTTTACTGAATCCACACATGTTGAAATTAAAAACTTCTCGACAGAAAAGTTGTTACAACGAATTAAAGAGATTCTCCCTCAGTATGTTTCTGCATTTGCAAATACTGATGGAGGATATTTGTTCATTGGTTTAAATGAAGATAAAGAAATAATTGGCTTTAAAGCAGAGATGAGTGACCTCGATAAGTTAGAAAGAGAAATTGAAAAGTCCATTAAGAAGATGCCTGTGCATCACTTCTGTATGGAGAAGAAAAACATAAATTATTCATGCAAATTCCTTGAAGTATATGATAAAGGAAGTCTTTGTGGATATGTCTTTGCACTCAGAGTGGAGCGCTTCTGCTGTGCAGTGTTTGCTAAAGAGCCTGATTCCTGGCATGTGAAAGATAACCGTGTGATGCAGTTGACCAGGAAGGAATGGATCCAGTTCATGGTGGAGGCTGAACCAAGTTGAGAGCGGGGGATTCGCAACAGGAATGCATTTGGCTTGGGTGGCAGGGAGGTTTTCTCTTTGGGATTTGGGGCAAGATCAATAGTCCTCAAATTTCAGCACCTAATCTATTAATCTCTGGTGGATACAATCAGTAGTTCCCTGCCTCGGCCGGGTGCAGTGGCTCACGCCTGTAATCCCAGCACTTTGGGAAGCCGAGGC
>NW_012116588.1:129372-137275 GCF_000951035.1 Colobus angolensis palliatus | reverse complement strand
GGCTAGTTTTTTTTTTGTATTTTTAGTAGAGACGGGGTTTCACCGTGACAGCCAGGATGGTCTCGATCTCCTGACCTCTTGATCCGCCCGTCTCTGCCTCCCAAAGTGCTGGGATTACAGGCTTGAGCCACCGCGCCCGGCCAACCATTGCTTTCTTTCAGGAACACTTATTTGCCTCTTTTACTTACTTGCTCCTTCATGTTTCTTGTTCCCTTTCTATTTATTTCCTATAAAATCGCTTCCTTTTTCTTCTCACGTTTGTGAGCCAAATGGTAGCCCTAATTTGTACCAATAAGGAAGGAATAATGCTGGTATTTTTATCTGGTTTTGGAAAAAGAAACCCTCAAATGAAATTGTACCAGTACTAGCACCTTATAAAATGTCTGAAAATGTAAGCTTCTTCCTCAGCATCTGCACAAAAGTCCGCTTTCCTTCACTAGCCATCACGTCTCATTTTAACTGCTTTAAAAATAAACCCAATTATATGGTAATGTATTAAATACTATTAATGCATTTTTACTGTTAATTTTCATTCGGAATATAGAGTGTGTCAGTGGCATCAAAAGTTAATTTTGCAATTTGTATCTGACCTAAGAATCTAACCACAATATCTAACATTAATATTTTGTTTTTTTCCGAAAACAAAATCAGTTACAAATAGACTTTTAATATATAATACTATGCATTAGTTAGTTGGGGTCTCCCTTCTGCCAAATTAAGAATGTGATTTTTTTTTTCTAAGAATTTTCCAGGTCATATGAAGAGCTGATCTCTCCAATAAATATGTCATCACCTACTCCCCACAGTTGGCCTCATTTGGAAGGGCAACGGCAGAGACCTCACTGTCCAGGTAATTTCTTTCTGGCTTCTTTGGATTTGTTGGTGTGGCTGTATTCAAACCTTTTTCTCTTCAAACCAGCTCAGTCTTGAAATTTGTTCTGAAAGCACATTCTTGTGTTTATGGGAATTCTTTGTTGTTTTAAGTCATTGAATCTGTCAAATTCTATTTCTTTATATTTGGGTTAGAATTTTCTTGGTGCAATACGAACTCGTTTACTTGAAAGTAAGAGCAACCCAAGTCAGTTTAGTTTAAACAAACAAAAAAAGGAAGCGTATATATAATGTCACTGAGCAGTCTAGATTGAGGCCCACCTTCAGGCATGGCCATGTTCAGTTACTGAAGAAATGCCATCAGTACTCAGGATCTCTGACTGATCTTTTTTTGTCGTTGTTGTTGATGATGGACAATTGAGCTATTTCCTGCTTTCTGCTACATGAACACTGTTACCTTGAACATTCTTAGTCTTCTAGCGTATATGTGCAAGATTTTCTCTTGGGTGCCTAAGTAGGAGTAGAATTGCTGGCTCAGGAGGTGTGTGAATATTCGAGTAATAAGATAATGCCAAATTGTTTTGAATGTAGATAGGTCATGTTACTGCCATCAGCAATATATTAGAAATGCCACATCTTCTCCAATTGTCAAATTTTTCTTATTTACGCTTCTCCTTCTCTTAACCTCCTTCTTCTCAATCAAATGTGTATAAAATGGTATCTCTTTGTAATGTGTGTTTCCCTGTTACTGATTAGGTTGAGCATCTCTCCATATACTTACTGGCCATATATATTTCATCTTTGTGCAGTGTCTATTTTATCTTTGCCCATTTTTCTAATAAGCTTTGTCTTTTTCTTATTGATTTATAGGAGTAATTTAGAGATTCTAGAATGAAATCCTCTTTTAGTCATAGGTATTAACGATTACCAATGTCTTCTCCAAGCTGGTGGCTTGCATTTTCTCTTTTCTTAATGACTACTGTCATAAGTAGTCATTTTAAATTTTAATGTAGGCAAAACTATCATTTAAAATGTTGTGGTTTACTGCTCTTTGCGCCTTGCTTAAGAGATCCTTCGATATCCTAGGATTATAAAGATATTTCTTTTAATTTTCTCCTAAAAATTTTAAAGTTTTGCACTCAACATGTAATATGTAAATACACAATCCAGAGATGGGTGGATAACTTGAGGCCAAGAGACCAGCCTGGCCAACATGGTGAAGCTGTGTCTCTACTAAAATACAAAAATTAGCCAGGGGTAGTGGTGTACACCTGTAGACCCAGCTACTCAGGAGACTGAGGCATGAGAATCGCTTGAATCCAGGAGGCAGAGGTTGTAGTGGGCTGAGATCACACCACTGCACTCCAACCTGGGCAACAGTGTGAGACCTTGTCTAAATAAATAAATAAATAAGTAAGTAAATACACAATTCATCTCAATAGACAGTAATGTAGCATGCTATTTCATTTTATTCCATGTGGATAAGCACTTTCCCAGCTGCAATACTGAAAAGTCTCACTTTCACCATGATCTGCCATGCCACCCTCAGCATATTACTAAATACAATTCACCTTTGAACAAACCTGCATGCAGTCGAAAGTCTGTGTATAGCTTTTGACTTTCCAAAAAGTTAACTACTAATAGCCTACTTTTGACCCGAAGCCTTACCAATAATGTCAATTAACACATATTTTGTGTACGTATCATATACTATATCTTACAAAGTAAGCTAGAGAAACGAAAATGTTATTAAGAAAGTCATAAGGAAGAGGAAATATATTTTCTATTCATTAGGTGTAAGAGGATCATTTAAAGGTCTTCACACTCAATGTCTTCACGTTGTGTAGGCTGAGGAAGAGAAGGGTTGGTCTTGCCATCTCAGGGTGGCAGAGGTGGAAGAAGATCCCGGCATAAGTGGACCCATGCAGTTCAAACCCATATTGTTCAAGGATCAACTGTATATCTATAGATAACTCTCTTTCTAGAATCTTTATTATGTTTCCTTGATCAAGTCATCTGTCCATGCCATTGTAATGTTATACTAAGTATTGATATCTGGTAGGGTAAGCCCTTTAGGTTTTCTTTGAGAGTGTCTTGGCAATTTTTAGTTATTTAATCTTCTATACACATTTTAGAATATGCTCAAGTGCCAAAAAACTTCTTCTGGGATTTTGATTTGCAGTTACAGTGCATCTCTAGATAGATTTGGGAAGAAATGGCAATTTATATCAGTAAGTTGTATCCTTGAGCATAGGAAATCTTTTTACTTATTTATATTTTCTTTATTGCCTTTATAGTTTCATAAATTTCTGTGTACACATTTTGTACATCTTTTATTACACTCATGTCTAGGTTCCTTAATTTTTGTTGTAAAGATATTTTTCCTTAAAAGTTATATTTTCTTGTTTATTGCTGATGTGTAGAAATGCAGTTGATTTTTACATAATGAGTTTATATAAGGCCACATTGTTAGGTTTCCTTATTATTTTGAATAATTTGTCCACAGATTATTTATATTTTGTATAAACAAATATGCAAATCATAAAATGTTTTATCTCTTCCTTTCCAAACTTTATGCCTTTAATGTCTTTTTTTCTTGTCCTAATGAACTGATGAAGACTTTTAGACAATTCTTAATGCAAATAGTCTTAGTTCAGATTTTAAAGAGAGTATGTCTATGGCTTTCCCATTTAACGTGAGGTTTGCCCAACATGGCACGTGTACCTATGTAACAAACCTGTACATTGTGCACATGTACCCCAGAACTTAAAGTATAATAAAAAATAAAAATAAATTGAGGTTTGCCTTAAGTACTTTGAATATACTATTATCAGCCTAAGGAAGTTTAATGATATTTCTAGTTTACTAAATGTTTTTTCTTTTTTTACGTGGATGAATACTGAATTTTATCAAATGCATTTTCTACTTCTGTTGACATGATTATATGTTTTTCTCTTTAATATGTTGATTGGCAAATGATGTTTAATATTTTCTATTAAGCCATTTTTGCATTCCGGGAACCAACTGAGTTGGGCCTTGCAGTATTATCTTTTTTACGCATTTTTATTTAGCTCCTAATTCTTAATTTAGAATTTCTGCATCTAAATCCATGAGTGACAAGGTCTAAGGGTAGTTTTCTCTCTTTGTCTAGTATTTGTATTAAAATTGTGCTGAACTCAGAATGAGTTGGGGATTATTTCCTCTTTTTCAATCCTTTGAAAAAATTTATATGAGATTAGAATGATATGCTTGATATTGTGGTGGAATTTGCCTGTACAAAAATCTTCCCTTTGTGGGAAGACTCCTAGTTCTTTTTTGAATCAGGAACTGTCTCTGTCACCCAGGCTGAAGTGTAGTGGTGTGATCATGGCTCACTGTAACTTCAAGTTCTTGGGCTCAAGTGATCCACCTGCCTCAGCCTATCAAGGCGCTAGGATTGCAGGCTTGAGCCACTGTGCCTGACATATTTCTGGTTTTTTAATGAAAGGATTGCCTACTCTTTCTGTTTCCTTTGGTGTTAATTTTGGTAAGATATTTTTAAGGAATCCTAAATTCCTTATCTCAATATTAGTCTGACTTATATTCAGATACTTATTTCAGGCTATTTTTATTTTCTTGTGAGAACAAAGCAGATTGGTTTCAAAAATTTATTTATTTTGTGTAGTGAGTGCTTTTCCTAGGTATCTTATATGTTAATTTTTAAAATGTTTATTTCACTAGTTTTTGGGGAATAAGTGGTTTATGGTTACATGAATAAGTTCTTTAGTGGTGACTTCTGAGATTTTGGTGCAGCTATCACCCGAGCAATGTACACTGTACCCAATGTGTAGTCTTTTGTCCTCATTCCCCTCCCACTCTTCCCCTTGAGTCCTCAAAGTCTGTTGTATCATTCTTAGTCTTTGTGTCCTAACGGCCTAGCTCCCACTTATAAGTAAGAATATACGATATTTGGTTTTCCATTCCTGAGTTACTTCACTTAGAATAATGGTCTCCAATCCCATTCAGGTTGCTGCGAATGCCATTATTTCATTCCTTTATATGACGGATAGTATTCCATGATGTATATATACCACGTTTTCTTTATTCACTTGATGGTTGATGGACATTTAGGCTGGTTCCATATTTTTGGAATTGCAAATTGTGCTGCTATAAATGTGTGTGTAAAGGTCTTTTTCATATAATGACTTATTTTCCTCTGGGTAGGTACCCAGCAGTGGGACTGCTGGAGCAAATGGTAGTTCTACTTTTAATTCCTTAATGAATCTCCATACTTTTTTCCATAGTGGTTGTAATAGCTTACATTCACACTAGCAGTATAAAAGAATTCCCTTTTCAGTGCACACAGGCCAACGTCTATTATTTTTTGACTTTTAATTATGGCCATTCTTATAGGTGTAAGATGGTCTCATTGTGGTCTTAATTTTCATTTCCCTGATCATTAGTGATGTTGAGCATATTTTCATGTTCATTGGCCATTTGTATATCTTCTTTTGAGAATTGTCTATTCATATCCTCTGCCCACTTTTTGATGGGATTCTTTGTCTTTTTCTTGCTGATTTGTTTGAGTTCCTCATAGATTCTGGATATCAGTCATTTGTCAGATGCATAGGTTGCAAATATTTTCTCCCATTCTGTGGATTGCCTTTTTACTCTGCTATTTCTTTTGCTGTGCGGAAGACTTTTAGTTTAATTTTGTATCATCTATTTATTTTTGTTTTTCTTATATTTGCTTTTGGGTTCTCGGTTATGAACTCTTTGCCTAAGTCAATGTCTAGAATTGTTTTTCTGTTATCTTCTAGAATTTTTATGGTTCCAGGTCTTAGATTTAAGTATTTGTTTCATGTTGAGTTGGTTTTTGTGTAAGGTGAGAGATGAGGATCTGGTTTCATTCTTCTACATGTGGCTTGCCAATTATCCCAGCACCATTTTTTGCATGGGGTGCCTTTTCCCCACTTTGTTTTTGCTTGCTTTGTTGAAGATCCAATTGAACTGTAAGCATTAGGCTTTCTTTCCGAGTTCTCTATTCTATTCCATTGGTATACATGTCTATTTTTATACCAGAACTATGCTGTTATGGTAACTATAACTTTGTAGTATAGTTTGAAATCAGGTAATGTGATGCCTCCAGATTTGTTCTTTTTGCTTAGTCTTGCTTTTGCTATGCGCACTCTTTTTTGGTGTCATATAAATTTTAGGATTGTTTTTTCTAGTTCTGTGAAGAATGATTATGGTATTTTGATGGGAATTGCATTGATGTAGATTGCTTTTGTCAGTATGGTCATTTTCACAATATTGATTCTACCTATCCGTGAGCATGGGATGTGTTTCCATTTGTTTGTTTCATCTATGATTTCTTTTAGCACTGTTTTGTAGTTTTCCTTTTAGAGATCTTTCACCTCCTTGACTAGGTATATTGCTAAGTATTTTATTTTATGTTGCAGCTGTTGTAGTAGGGATTGAGTTTTTGATTTGATTCTCAGCTTGATCACTGTTGCTGTATAGCAGTGCTAATTTGTGTACGTTGGTTTTGTATCCTGAAACTTAATTCATTTATCAGATCTAGGAGCTTTTTGGATGAGTCGTTAGGGTTTTCTAGGTATACAATCATTTTTCTGTCAAAAATGACATGGGAATTTTGATAGGGTTTTCACTGAATCTGTAGCTTACTTTGGGTAGTTTGGGCATTTTAACAATATGATTTTTTCAATCCATGAACACAAGCTATCTTTCCATTTATTTGTGTCTTTTCCAATTTCCTTCATCAGCATTTTATAGATATCAGCATAGAGATCTTTCATCTCCTTGATAACATTTATTATCAAGTATTTTTTGTAGCTATTATAAATGGGAGTATGTTCTTGACTTACTTTTAGGATAATTTTTTGTTAGTGTATGGAAATGCTACTGATTTTTGTATTCTGAAAATTTACTGAATTCTTTTATTTGTTCTGATTTTCTTTTTGGTGGCATCTTTAAGGTTTTCTATATATAAGTTCACATTGTGGACAAACTGTGACAATTTAATTTCTTATTTTCCAATCTGGATCTTTTTATTTCTTTTTCTTCCCTAATTGCCCTGGCTAGGACTTCCATATTGAATAGAAGTGGTGAAATGGGCATCCTTGTTTTGTTCCTGATCTTAGATGAAAAGCTTTCAACATTTCACCATTGGGTATGAAGTTAGCTGTAGGTTTTTTATATATGGTCTTTGCTGTGTTGAGGTGCATTCCTTCTACATCTAATTGGTTGAGAGGTTTTTTAAAATTACAGAATGCTGAATTTTGTCAAATGCTTTTTCTGTATCTATTAATATGAACATACAGTTTTTGCCCTTCATTTTATTAATGTGGTATATCACATTTATTGATTTTCACATGTTATACCGTGCTTGCATCCCAAGGATAAATCCCACTCTTTATGGTCAATGATCCTTTCCTTTTCTTTTCTTTTTCTTTTTCTTCTTTTTTTTTTTTTTTGAGACATGGTTTTGCTCTTGTTACCCAGGTTGCAGTGCAATGACACTATCTTGGTACCCTGCAACCTCCACCCCCTGGGTTCAAGCGATTCTCTTACTTCAGCCTCCTGAGTAGCTGGGATTACAGGTGCCTGCCACCATCTCTGCCTAATTTTATGTATTTTTAGTAGAGATGGGGTTTCACCATGTTGGCTAGGCTGGTCTTGAACCCCTGACCTCAGGTAATCCACCCTCCTAGGCCTCCCAAAGTACTGGGATTACATGTGTGAGCCACTGCACCCAGCTGAATGATCCTTTATTTTATTATTATTTATTTATTTTTTTTATTATACTTGAAGTTCTAGGGTACATGTGCACAACGTGAAGGTTTGTTACATATGTATACATGTGCCATGTTGGTGTGCTGCACCCATCAACTCATCAGCACCCATCAACTCATCATTTATATCAGTTATAACTCCCAATGCCATCCCTCCAGCCTCCCCTCTCCGCATAATAGGCACCGGTGTGATGTTCCCCTTCCCATGTCCAAGTGATCTCATTGTTCAATTCCCACCTATGAGTGAGAACATGTGGTGCTTGGTTTTCTGTTCTTGC
>NW_012116588.1:126619-126947 GCF_000951035.1 Colobus angolensis palliatus | reverse complement strand
GGAATGATACCAGCTCCTCCTTGTACCTCTGGTAGAATTCAGCTGTGAATCCGTCTGGTCCTGGACTTTTTTTGGTTGATAGGCTATTACTTATTGCCTAAATTTCAGAGCCTGCTATTGGTCTATTCAGGGATTCAACTTCTTCCTAGTTTAGTCTAGGGAGAGTGTAAGTGTTCAGGAAATTATCCATTTCTTCTAGGTTTTCTAGTTTATTTGCGTAGAAGTGTTTACATTATTCTCTGATGGTAGTTTATATTTCTGTGGGGTCAGTGGTGATATCCCCTTTATCATTTTTTATTGCATCTATTTGATTCTTCTCTCTTTTCTT
>NW_012116588.1:87911-124979 GCF_000951035.1 Colobus angolensis palliatus | reverse complement strand
CCGAGAGATCTGCTGTTAATCTGATGGGAGACATCTCCCACTAGGTGCAGACAGACACCTCACACCTCACATGGCAGGGTACACCCCTGAGACAAAGCTTCCAGAGCAAGAATCAGACAGCAACACTCGCTGTTCAGCAATATTCTATCTTCTGCAGCCTCCGCTGCTGATAACCAGACAGACAGAGTCTGGAGTTGACCTCAAGCAATCTCCAACAGACCTACAGCTGAGGGTCCTGACTGTTAGAAGAAAAACTAACAAACAGAAAGGACACCCACTTGAGCAGGCAGTCTGTCGGTTCTCAGATCTCAACCTCCGTGCTGGAAGATCCACTGCTGTCCTCAAAGCTGTCAGACAGGGTCATTTACCTCTGCCGAGGTTTCTGCTGCTGTTTGTTTAACTATGCCCTGTCCCCAGAGATGGAGTCTACAGAGACAGGCAGGCCCCCTTGAGCTGCAGTGGGCTCCACCCAGTTTGAGCTTCCTGGCAGCTTTGTTTACCTACTTAAGCCTCAGCAATGGTGGGCGCCCCTCCCCCAGCCTTGCTGCTGCCTTGCGGTTAGATCTCAGGCTGCTGTGCTAGCAAGGAGGGAGGCTCTGTGGGCGTGGGACCTGCCCATCCAGGTGTGGGATATAATCTCCTGGTGTGCCGTTTGCTAAGACCCTTGGTAAAGTGCACTATTAGGGTGGGAGTTACCTGATTTTCCAGGTGTTGTGTGTCTCAGTTTCCCTTGGCTAGAAAAAGGGATTCCCTTCCCCTTTGTACTTCCCAGGTGAGGTGATGGCTTGCCCTACTTCAGCTCTTGCTGGTCGGGCTGCACCTGCTGACCACTACTGATTGTCCGGCACTCCCCAGTGAGATGAACCTGGTACCTCAGTTGAAAATGCAGAAATCACCTGACTTCTGTGTCACTCGCGCTGGGGGCTGGAGGCTGGTGCTGCTCCTATTCAGCCATCTTGCTCCGGGATCCTGAATGATCCTTTTAATGTGCTGTTGTATTTGGTTTGCTAGTATTTTCTTGAGAATTTTTGCATCTAGTTTCATCAGTGATATTGGCCTGTAATTTTCTTTTTTATGTGGTGTCCTTGCCTGACTTCATGATCAGGGTAATGTTAACCTCATAAAATGAGTTTGGAAGTATTTCCTCCTCTTCAATTTTTTGGAAGAGTTTGAGAAGGATTGATATACTCTTGTATTTGTGAGCGATATCTTTAATCAACTTTGAAAAAACTATAATTGTTTATCTCTTCAAATATTGCTCAGCTTAGTTTTCTCTCCTTTCTCTTTGTGGGACTCATATTATAAATTTACTAGAATTTTGACAGTTTCTGACATGTCCCTTATCTTCTGTTTTTACCTTTTTTTTTTTTCATTGAGTTTGAGTTCGGACTTTTGCTACCATCCTGTCTTCCTATTGATTAGTCCTGTTTTCTGCTATGCTCTGTCTGCTGTTAAACATTATCAAACAAGTTCTTAATACCACATACTGTGTTTTTCAGTTAAGGAATGTCCACACAATTTTTATCCATCAATTTTAGCTTTTCTAAGCCTGTAAGAGAATAAGGATATCTTCATCTTTTCATCTTTTTATTATTTTTTTGTTTTTAAATATATTACAGTTATTTTAAAGTCTCTTTTTGATAACGACAATATCTGAAGCACTTGTCAGTCTTTTTCTCTGATCTGGTTTTTCTCCTGTTTTCTAGTAATTCATTCTGATTTTTATTGTCTCTCAATTTTTCATTGTATCATGGATTACAAATTGTAGATACTTTGATAGATATTACACCTCTCCAAAAACGGCTATATTTACTTCTGGCAGGTCGATAGAGTACCACCTATTGCTTTTATTCCTTTGAAGATTTTTAAAATGCTTTTCTAAGTATAACAGTTTTTAATTTTGCCCTCACTACCAGATCATGGCTTTTCTAGTGCCGTAATGTCTCTGGTGTTTACCAAGATCCCTCCACTCTTTTGGGACTGGAATTTTTGTGTGTGTTTCCTGAGCACCATGAGACTGAAGAAACTTACATTCAGCTCTTTAGTCTCCCAGCTGATATTTTCTTCTGTGTTTCCAGCATCTCACCTGTATTAGCCAATGAGTTCAGGGAAATTAGTGTGTAGACTTTGGCTTCTCTGCAGTTTCATTTTCTCTGAGATTTTACTTCTCATATTCCAGCTCTTCTTACTTCTTTTCCTCAGAAATAATAAGACTGATTATTTCTCCTTGGACTTTATTTACCCATGCCATGATATGGAAAATCTACTTAGGGAAAAAGCAGGAGTGAATGTGAAGCTACTTCCTGTGTTTCACATCTATTAAAGACTGTGGCGCTTCAAATCCTACTTTTATTTGTGCTTTCTAGTTCTTTAAATTATTGTTTGATATATTTTATACAACGTTTACAGTGTTTTTGGTGGTCTTTTTCAAGCTACTCTGCCATGGCTTAAACGGGAAGTTCCTACTGTTTTATAATTTATTATCATTATTTCCTTATTTAGGGCTATCAGGAAGGATAACATACACTCCAGAAAACCTTTGCAGAAAACTGTTCTTACAACATGAAGGACTTCAGCAATTAGTATATGAAGAAATGGGCTCTGTCAGTAAGGGCTCACTAATTTTCTCTAGAAGCTGGTCTTTGGATCTGGGCTTGCAAGAGAACAACAAAGTCCTCTGTGATGCTCTTCTGATTTCTCAGGACAATCCTCCAGTCCTATATACCTTCCACATGGTACAGGATGAGGAGTTTAAAGGCTATTCTACACAAACTGCCCTAACCTTAAAGCAGAAGCTGGGACAAATTGGTGGTTACACAAAAAAAGTGTGTGTCATGACAAAGATCTTCTACTTGAGCCCTGAAGGCAAGACAAGCTGCCAGTATGATTTAAGGTTGCAAGTAATTTACCCTCAATCCTACTATTTTACAAACACTCAAACAAGGAAAGACTTGCTGAAAGCCCTTTTTAAAGCCTTAAAGAGACTTGAGTCTGTGAGAGACCAGTTTGCCTTTGCGAGTGTCTCCCAGATAATCAGTATAGATTGCTTTCAGAAGAATGATAAAAAGATGTTTAAATGTTGTCGAAGGCTCACCTGATGGAAGATGGACTGGGCTACTGAGATATTTTTCATTATATATTTGATAACATTCTCTAATTCTGTGAAAATATGTCTTTGAAAACTTTGCAAGTTAAGCAACTTGATGTGATGTTGGAAAATTGGGTTTAGCCTATCTTCACTTCTCAGATATTGTTTGAGGGATATTAGGAAAATTAATTTGTTAACTAGTCTGTGCACAGTATTACTCTGTCTGTAGTTCCTGAATAAATTTTCTTCCATGCTTGAACTGGGAAAAATTGCAACACTTTTATTCTTAATGATGACAGTGAAAATCTCCCAGCATATGTCTAGAAAACAATGATAACTTACAAAAGATTATCCTTGATGAAACTCAGAATTTCCACAGTGGGAATGAATAAGAAGACAAAACTCATTTCCTCAAAACAAAAACTCCAGGAATTCTCTGGATCTTCTTGAGCTACTTTCACACTATTTTCTTGGAAGGGTTGCAGATTTTCTAATTGGTCAGCTAGCACCTTTAAAAAACTCACAAGAATGGTTACTTGATTTTTCTACAAGCAGTTCTGAATTAAAAAGGTGAGTTGACAAAATGTGGAAAATCCTCCCTAACTAAGATTTGAAGGAAAGCAGCCAAAGTGTAAGTAGAAACTCTTTTAGACAATGAGAGTTTACATCAACAAGAGGAAGGAGCACCAGGGTTTGGCATTTCCCACTCATCTAAGATGAGCTAAGGGACCGAGATGAAGCTCAGTGGAGTGGGATACACCCTTGACTGGGTGATCTGAATTCATGCCTAAGACGCTCAGTGGGATCTTGGAACAGAGACGTTCAGTGGGATCTTGGAACAGAGAATAGAGCCTAAATTACCCATCAGGGCCTCTGCCTTCTCCACCACTGTGCCCAATACCAGAGAAAGTGGATCAATGCATTCAGTATTCTGAGAAAAGTTTTACTAACACATATTTTGCCAAACCGAGATGATGTTTGACTATAAAGGAAACAGGCAGACATTCTTATCAAAGGATATAGGGAACTTAGTTCTCTTCTACCTTCTTGAAAACTATGCTGCAATGAAATCCAGCCAATGAAGAGAATCAAAATGAAGAACTTAAAACGAGAGCATACTTGCACTCCTGGAGTCTCTCTCCAGCCCTGAACTGTGGCCAGCACAGTGTGTCAGTCTGTATCAGTTGCTGGTATGGGTGACCTGGGCACAGGCAAGACCATCATCATCACACACTGTGTGCACCAGAACTCCTTCTGGCATCTCCAAGCCAGTTCACCATTGTGTGAACTGTGCACTGAAGGAGCTCCACTGGGACTCAGAGGCCTTGGTGCACCTGCAGCTGTGGAACATTGCAATGAGGAAAGATTGGGGAAATGACAAAAACGTGTTGTCTGGAATTTATAGGTGCATTGATTGTCTTCAGTATCACCAGGCCAGCCCCATTTGAAGCACAGTCAAAGTGGAAAAATGATTTGGACTAAATGTTAACTCATGGCAGATCAGTTTCTGTGGTTCTGTTGGCCAAGAAATGTGACCATGGGAGGATGAATGCAGAAACAGTAGCCTCAAGATAGGCCAGATCTACATGGAGCATAGTTTTGTAGGATGAGTTGAAACATCAGCAAAGGAAAATGTAAACCTGATGAAGCCTCCAGGTCCCTGGATGCCAAATAGACAAATACAGAATCTAAGAAAACACAGTAAGAGCCGTTGGCCCCGTTCCTATTTGGCATCATTGTAAGAAACCTGGGGTAGTGATAGCAGATGTATTTAGAGAGTGAAGCATAAGCTGACCTAAACAGCCTAGAAAATGTTTTACTATGAGAGTAAGAAGGAAGAACACAAGTGGATATATGAGGAGTCCTTGCAGGCTGGCCCATCAGTAAGTTTTTCATTTGTATGTCATTAGTCAAGAAAGTAGATCTGAAATTTTGAGGGGTCTTTAGTATAACCTTGGGGGAGTTGTAAAGTGGGTTAAAAGTCTGAATTATATATACATCAAGGCGGCAGGTCTGGCAGTCATATCATTGAAGGGTATGGCTGATACATTAATAATGTATGTGTAGATAGCATATATGTGTATAACCAAGGGCAAGGGGTGGTCATGATCAGAGACATAAGACAAGAGGTCGGCGGGGGGAAGCTTGAGGGAGTGGTAGGGGAGGGCACTGGGGAGTGAGTGAGTCAAGGAGTTGACTAATAGGAAATAACTACCTCCAGGAGAAGGCAATAATCTCCATTAATTATTATTATTGTTATTTTTAGGGACAATGTCTTGCTCTGTCAGCTGGGCTGGATTGCAGTGATGTGATCATAGCTTACTGCAGCATTGAACTCCTGGGCTCAAAAGATTCTCTCACCTAAGCCTCCTGAGTAGCTAGGACTACAGACACATGCCAACTCACCTGACTAATTTTTAAAATTTTTGTAAAGATAGGGTCTCACTATGTTGCTCAAGCCAGTCTCAACTTCTGGGATTAAGCAATCTTCCTGTCTTGGCCTCCCAGAGGGCTCGAATAGGCAAAATTCAGCCATTAAATGGAGAAGCAGTAGGGATAATTATCCCTTTTCATAATGAGGTTCTATATAACAAGTCTTAATCCTTGAAGGGCCTATTCTAACTTAGATTTTGCCATATTAACTATTTTAAAGAGGAATTTATAGGGTCCCATTTTATCAAGCCATTTTTTAAGTGCCAAAATTTTAACTTTAATTTATTATTTGTTGTGTCAGAGTCTGTGTCCAATATGAGATACTTCAAAGCAATGGGTACAAAACTATGGCAAATTCAACCAAGGCAGTAAAGTGAGGGATAGTTATTCATTTTTTTTTTTTTTTTACTTAGTTACCTTTTTAAGATTAGAGGGGGTACAATATTTAAATTTAGTGAGAACCCCAAGTATAATATATAATTTTTGAGAAGGAGTTTCGCTCTTGTTGCCCAGGCTGGAGTGCAATGGTGCTATCTCAGCTCACGACAACCTCTGCTTCCTGGGTGCAAGCGACTCTCCTGCCTCAGCCTCCCTAGTAGCTGGGATTACAGGCACCTGCCACCATGCCTGGCTAATTTTTGTATTTTTAGTAGAGACAGGGTTTCACCATGTTGGCCAGGCTGGTTTTGAACTCCTGACCTCAGGTGATCCACTCGCCTTAGCCTCCCAAAGTACTGGGCCCCAAGTATAATTTGAGCCCCAGTATTGATTGAGTCCATAAAGTATGTCAGTTTGTATATTTTAGCAAATGCTGAAGTTAATTTAGACCTTATGTTGTAGAGACAAAAAACCCAATCAGTGTCCTATTTATCTTTTTGTAATATAAATTCTTTGGTATATACATTCTGAATTTATAATTGGGCCAAATTATGGACCTTTGTTTTAATTTAGTTATATATGTTATATCCATATCTATATGTACATATACGATCTATTCCTTATGTCTATATTAAAATATTATATCGATGGCCTGACCAGTGTCCGCCATGGAGTCGCAGAAAGAGGCGCGAACACTCCAGGAACCGTCCCGCGGCCTGCTGGGGCCTCAAGGTCTCAGATGCCAAACGACTAGGAGCTGCGGGAGGGCGGCTCAGTGCTGGCGACGGCTGCCCTGGGCACAGAGGCGGACGACGCTGGTACGGACTGGCTATGGGAGCCGCAGGTGCAGCCGGCCGAGCGGAGGCCCGAGTGCAGCCGCTGCAGCCGGCCTCAGAAAGTGTGTTTGTGTCCATTTCTCCCAGCGCACCCTTTGCATATGTCTACCCACTTGTACATAATTCAGCATCCAGCAGAGGAAAACAAAATGTTGTAGACAGTTCCTCTATTAGCAGCATGCCTCCCATAGGACAAGTGCAAAGTAAAGATTGGTCGTCGCTTCAGTGAAGAAAAAGATCCTGAACTTTCAACTGTTTGCCGGAAATTTGGTACATTAATATTATATCCAGGGGCTGAAGCTGCTAATTTGGAAGAATTTATGTTAGATTCTCCTGTTTATCCTTCACAATCATCATCATTGATGGTACACGGAGCCAGGCTAAGGACATTTTCTGTAAGACTCACACCCCAAACAGGTGCAGTTAAAAACTAGCATTTTGGCTGGCACGGTGGCTCACGCCTGTAATCCCAGCACTTTGGGAGGCCGAGGCGGGCAGATCACGAGGTCAGGAGATCGAGACCATCCTGGCTAACAAAGTGAAACCCCGTCTCTATCAAAAAACAAAAAATTAGCTGGGCGTGGTGGCGGGCGCCTGTAGTCCCAGCTATTCGGGAGGCTGAGGCAGGAGAATGGTGTGAACCCGGGAGGCGGAGCTTGCAGTGAGCCTAGATGGCGCCACTGCATTCCAGCCTGGGCGACAGAGTAAGACTCCGTCTCAAACAACCACCACCACCACCACCTAGCATTTCTAGTCAATATGTAATTCGGATGCAGCCAACTAATAGAGGTCTTTCTACACTGGAGTGTGCAGCTGTTGCTCTTTCCATCTTGGAGAAAAATTATTACATAAAAGAGACTTTGTTTTGCCCTCTTGAAGCTTTATGCTCTTTCCAACGTTAGCATGGTGCCCAAATTCGCCTCAGCAAGGAACACCTTCAGAAAAATGGATTATATCCTAAACCAATGCCAAAGAACAAACGCAAACTCAGGAAAATGCAACTGTTAAAGAATAGTGTTAAAATTTAGTACAGTTGTTCTTTTGGTACTAGCTTACCTGTCTTCATCTAACAATACCAAGTTAAGTTTTCATACAGTTTAGGTCTATAGGTTTTTGACTTGCTAAAGTAGAATGAGAGTTGCATACTAATCTTGCCCTTCACTGACTCACTGAAAAGCAAGATTTCATACTGTACTTGTTTTTAAAAATGTGCCTCTAATAACACATGTTTTCAAACTCAAATTTAAAATGTGTTTTGTTGTTGAGCTGGGTTAGAAGTTCTTGCTTGTAAAATAGAAGGAAATCGTTGCGGTAGATTGAAACAGTATTGTTTTCATTAATGTTTATAAATAAGTAGGTGTAGACCAATAATATAAGATACCTACATCAATTTGCTGTCCTAACTTTATAATTTGAAATAAGTAGCAAAAGAAAATTATGATAATCAAGTAATTCATTATTTTGTAAAATAATATAAAGGGATGAGAAAACCTTATTGTTAAGGGCTAAATTTGAATTCAGCTAATATGATTTAAGTATTCTATTAATTGCTCTGATTTTTAAAGAGGTACATGTAATTTTGAAACAGCACACATTTTCATTTGCAGTTACTCTGGATAAATTTTTATTTTTCAGTGTTCATTGAACAGGCTTATTGACTATGGTAAACTTATTTTATTGAAGTTTTCAAATGGAAAACAGTAAGTGGAATATGGTACAACTGTTATTTTCAGAACATATTTCTTTAGGGCTATTTAAAATAACCTTTTTAATGGGCAAAAACTTTCAACTTGAGAGAACAAATTCCTCTCCTCTGTGGGAAAATATTTGCTGAGATTTTGTATAGAATAAGAGACATGTAGGTAACATATATTTATATTCAGCATAAGTCTACTGCAATCATGAACACGTCTTGGCAAGAAGAGGAGATTTTGTTTTTAGTCTTTGTTTATGACTTCTAGAGTTTCCTGTATCTAGTGTTAAGTTGTAAGGAAAAACTAAACATGCAATTTAAAGGTAAACTTGATAACTATTTATGGAACATAAGCATACACTGATGGTTATTTCTCATAGTTTTCATGCTCATTTGTTTATTATTTACTTGGATTAGACTCATTAAAAACCATAATGATGGTCACAGTTAGAATGCTAGTATTTGGGGAAACTATGCAGAAAATATTTTAAAATATTAAAAGTTAGAGTGCTATCTTCTGTTGTTGATTTATTTTTGAATTTAAAAACAAATTAGGGCTGGGCCCAATAGCTCACACCTGTAATCCCAGCACTTTGGAAGGCTGAGAAGTGAGAATTGCTTGAGTCCAGGAGTTTGAGACCAGCCTGGGTAACATGGTAAGGCCCCATCTCCACACAATTTTTTTTTTTGTTAATAATTATCCAGACGTGGTGGTGTGCACCTGTGGTCCCAGTTGCTTGGGAGGCTGAGGCAGGAGGATTGCTTGGGCCCAAGAGGTCGAGGCTGCAAGAAGCTGTGTTCATTCCACTGCACTCCAGCCTGGGTTACAGAGTGAGACCTGTCTCCAAAAATAAATAAATAAATAAATAAATAAGCTCATTTACAATGTAAAACACCTAATATCAGATGATTACTTGGTGTACTAGAAAAGAAATAGCATATAATAATATATGATAGTTTCTTAACAAGTGGGGCTAAAAGCGTTTTATAGTAACTTTTCACATTGATGTTAAACTTCATGAGTTTCCTTTAGTCATTAGTATTTTTTAAAAAGAAAACTCCCCCATCCCTAATATTCCATTTTGTACCTCAAAATTTTACTTTGTTGATTTTTAAAGAGTAATGTCTACTTTTATCTTTTAAATAAAACATTTTTGAGTATTTTTGAAGACTTAAAAAGCTTAACATTTAGTATTTTTGGAAATGTATAACATTTTCTTGAAGTACGTATAGTTTTCCAAATTATTTTACTGACCTGTTAACTCACTTTACTTGTTTTTTACCTATATTTTCCTGACCTCTTTACAAGACGAATCCATTTAATCATCTGTGGTACAAAATGCTTCTCTAGTCACCTGTTCTCATTAAACAGTTTTAAGTAAGTTTTAAAGCCATTATTTTAATTACAAAAAGTTCTCAAAGTGTGTAGTATTATGTGAGTATTTTAACTGAAAATTTAGTCAGGGGTTTAAAAAGTACTTTTTTATTGTATTAGTCAGCTTTTAAATTCAGATTCTTTATATTTGCTTGATTTTCCTGGGAGTTCCAGGCTTTATGAATTTGTAGCTGATAGTAGGTTTTGCTTGTGTACCCCAACTGCACTTTCATGTGGTGTAGATGGTTTTGTGAGTTATTTGAACCATGTAACTCAGAGAATAGTATTTCCTTATACATAAAGTGACTTCAGTTTTAATCAGCCCATTATAGTATGTTGAAATCACTGTGTGTAATGAGAGATATTGAGAGTTTCTAGCACAAAGGGTTGACAAGAACTACATTACACGAAGTAAGTCACAGTGCATGGCAACTTTCTACAGGTTGGATTACAAGACGTCTTATGTGGAGTAGGATTATTATATTGGGAAAAGTTATTTTCGCTAACTTTAAGACTCCAGAGACACTTTTCTCAGCCATGACCAGTAATGTTTTTAAAAGATTTTGGAAGGAATAAGCTCCTCACTATACCACCAGTTTGTGATTTTAAAGGAGGAGACCACCCCTCATATTGTCTTATGCCTAATTTCTGCCTCCAAAGAAAGAATAAGTAAAAACTAAAAGGCAGAAATGAAATCCACAAGCAGACAGCCCAGCACCACACCCTGGGCCTGGCAGTTAAAGATCGACCCCTGACCTAATCGGTTGTGTTATCTGTCGATTACAGACATTGTATAGAAAAGTACTGTGAAAATCCCTGTCCTGTTCTGTTCTGTTCTAATTACCAGTGCATGCAGCTCCCAGTCAGGTACCCCCTGCTTGCTCAATCGATCACGACCCTCTCACGAGGAGCCCCTTAGAGTTGTGAGCCCTTAAAGGGACAGGAATTGCTCACTCGGGGAGCTCAGTTGTTGGAGACGTGAGTCTTGCCGAAGCTCCCGGCTGAATAAAGCCCTTTCTTCTTTAACTTAGTGTCTGAGGGGTTTTTTCTGTGGCTTGTCCTGCTACAATTTATTTATTTTAAAGAGACAGGGTCTCCTTCTGTCACCCAGTTTGGAGTGCAGTGGTATAATCATGGCTCACTGCGGCCTCGAACTTCTGGGCTGGAGTGTTCCTCCCACCTCAGTCTCCCAAGTAACTAGAACCTCAACCCCATGCCACCACACTCAGCTCATTTAAAATTTTTGTGGAGATGGGGGTCTGACTGTGTTGTTTAGATGGGGTCTGAACTCCTGACCTCAAGAGATCCTTCTGCCTTGGCCTCTCAGTTAGTAAATTATATAGAACACTTCTGTATAATTTATTCAGCTTATTCATCACATATTTTCAACTGTTGCCCAAATAGGTTTAAAAATGTGATCATGTTATTAGAAAATCCTCTCCACTGAATTTCAGGGATGCTGAATTTTAGGGAGCTAAATCATTGATCCTTGTATGTAATTGCTATTGATACAAAAGTAAATTTTATTGATGCTACAAGTAAAAACTTAGATCTGACTTAGTAAACTCAGAAGTTTTACATAACTATATTTTACTATGTAGATGTGTTTCTTTAAAATAGCTACAGATGGACATTTTTATGAATAAATAATATTGCATTATAGATGGAAAAATTGTATCTACATATAATTTAGTTGGTTATTATTTTCTCCCTGTGCTACAATTTTAATGTTTGTCTCCTCCAAACCTCATGTTGAAATTTAATCCTCAATATTGGAGGTGGGGCCTAATGGGAAGTGTTTGGATCAAGGAGGATGATCCCTCATGAGCAGATTAATGGCTTTCCTTGGGTGGGAGTGAGTTCTGACTTTATCAGTTCCCATGAGAGCTGGTTGTCAAAAAAAAGCCTGGCACCACCCCCACTTTGCATGCTTTGGCTCCTCTTTGTCTCTCTTCAGGAAGCAGCCTGAGGCTGCAACCAGATGTAGGTGCTCAATCTTGAACTTTTCTAGACAACAGAATTGTGTGCCAAATAAACGTTTTTTTCTATGTAAATTATTTAGCCTCAGGTATTGGTACACAGCAACACAAAATGGACTAATACACTGGAATTCAGGGTTTCTTTTTCCTCTTCCTCCCCCTGCCTCATTACAAGAAAAACCTGGGACTGTAATGTCCCTTGAAACTGGGCCCCCAAACTGGGAAGGAGCTGAGAAACCAAAGAATGGCACAGACAAGTAAAGCCTGGTGAGTAGATGAGTTTACTAGGACTTACATACAGGGGGCTCCTGTGTGGCAGCAGGACAGCTCCAGAGATCTGTCCAGCTACCCGTCTTTAAGATGCTTTTAGTTAATTTTCTGGCTTGTTGACTACTGCATGTAATGAGACTGTTCCCAGATATATTCCAGGATATTTGGGTTCTCAGGGACACCTGCTCCTTGGCTGGGCACCATGGTCTTGGCTTACTGCTTGGCCTTCGGGGTTCAGGCAGTGGATGTACACTGGAGGAGGATGGATCACACTATCCCCTCCCTGTCATTTTAGGCTGTTTTAGTTTTTGTCTCTGGATGACAAGAAGAAAGGGCTATAGAAGAAAGGGGCCTGGTTTCTCTAGGCAGTGCCTTTCCATGGACAATCCCCTCCAGTCCCCTTTCTCCTTTTTTTTTTTTCTTTATTAAACAAAATCTTTTAGAATGACTGTTATCTCTAGGGTAAAATTTTCCTCGTCTCTCACACCCTATTTGTCTCCTCTTTCCCAACCATTTTTTTTTCCTTTTTCTCATTTGAATATTTATCCGATACCTCAGGTATCAGATCCAAGAAGCTGATGAAATCCCAATTAGGATAAACCCAACAAAATTTGTGCCAAGACACATTGTAATTGAATTTCTAAAACTAAATTTAAATGCCAAAAATCTTTAATGCTACCAGTGAAAAATAGCACCTTCTTCATAGGGAACAACAATTCGAATAACAGTGGAACCATGGAGACCAAAAGGAAGTGGTACAATATTTTTCAAATGCTGAAAGATAAGGACTGTCAACCTGGAATCCTATGCACAGAGAATATATTCTTCAGAAATGAAAGGGAAATCAAAACATTCTCAAATGAACGAAAATAAGAGAATTCATCACCAGAGGACCTACCCTAATAGAACAGCCAAAAGAAGTTAGCTAAAGAGGAAAAAAAAAGGCAAAAAAGAGGAGTCACGGAACATCAGGAAGGAAAAAGAACACAGTAACTACAAAAAAACAGTACGCTTTCCTTCTCTGCTTAAGTCTTCTAAATTATGTTTGACAGTTGAAACAAAACTTACAATACTGTCTGATGTGATTATACATGTTTATAGAGGAAATAGTTAATACAATATTATAAACAAGTGAAAATGATTAAAGAGACATAACTGGAGGTAAGATTTCTATATCCTACTAGGACTGGTAAAATGATGACACCAGCACACTGTGAAAAATTATGTATATATAATGCAATATCTAGAGCAACCGCTATAAAAACTATACAAACAGATACACTAAAAACATAATAGAGACATCATAATGGAATTCTAAATAATATTCACATAACTGACAGGAAGACAGGAAAAAGTAAAGAAAAACAAAAAGAAGAAATATAAATCAAAAAATAAGAGGGGATACTTAAGCCCAAACATATAAATAATTACAGAAAGTGTAAATGGTCTAAATACACTAATTAAAAAACATGTTGGTAGAGTATATTTAAAAACATGACCCAACTACATGCTGTCTAAAGAAACTCACTTCAAATGTATGGAAATTGAAAGTAAATGGAAAAGGAATTATGCAAGCAAAGGAAAGCAGGAGTGGCTATACTAATATCAGATAAAGTTATATCTGATATTACTTTAAGTAAGATTTTACTTTTAGTAAAATTGCCAGAGACAGAGAGGGACATTATATAATGATGAACATCAGTCCATCAAGAAGATATAGTGATTATATGTGTATGTGTTTCAAACAACAGAGCTGCAAAATATGTGACACAAAGAGTGTTAGAACTGAAATGAGAAACAGACTCTACGATTATAGTTGGGGACTTTAACACCCTTCTATCAATACCTGCTAGAAAAAGTAGACAAAAAATATGCAAAGGGAGCCTGGGCAACATAGCAAGACCCCATCTCTACAACAACAACAAAATTAGCTGGGGAAGACGGTGTGCACCTGCAGTCCTGGCTACTTGGAAGGCTGAAGCAGGAGGATCACTTGAGCCCAAGAGGACGAGGTTGCAGTGAGCCATGACTATGCCACTGCTCTCCAGCCTGTGTGACAGAGTGAGGACCTGTCTCTAAAAAAAAAAAGAAAAATATACAAGGATATAGAAGAACGTAACACCACCAGTCAACAGTAGTCAACAGGATCTAACCGACATATACAGAACACTCTACCTAACAGCAACAGAATATACATTCTTTTCAAATGCCATGGAACGTATACCAGGATATATCACAACCTGAGCCACAAAAGAAACCTAAACAAATTGTAAAGATTAAAATTTTAAAGATTAAAGTTAAACTCAAATGGTGTCCTATGGCCTAAATGGAATAAAACTACAAATCAATAACAGAAAGATAACAGTAAACTCTCCAAACGCTTAGAAACTAAAAACACACTTCTAAATAATCCATAGATCAAAGAGGAAATCTCATGGGAAAATTTAAAAATGCATTTGAGTGAGTGAAAATAGAAATACAGTATATCAAAATTTGTGAGACATAGGTAGTGACAGTAAGGAGATTCAGTGATGAGAGTGAAATTTAAGCACAAAATGCACAGATTAGTGTGGTAGGCTGAATTATAGCCCCCTAACGATGTAAATCTCCTAATTTCTAGTACCTGTGAATGTGTTGCCTTAACACAGTAAAAGGGACTTTGTAGATGTGACTAAATTAACACTTTTGTGATGAGATTATCTTGGATTATCTAGATGGATCCAGTATTATCACAAGGGTCCTTATAAGATAGAGTCAAGAGAATCAGCCACAGAAAGAGGAAATATATAAGGATGGAAGCATAGGACAGAGCCAAGAGAAAGTGCTATGCACTTCTGGCTTTGAAGATAGAGGAAGGGGCTACAAAACAAGGCATGCGGTCAGCCTCTAGAAGCTGGAAAAAGCAAGGAAATGGATTTTCCCCTATAGCTCCAGAAGGAATACAAGCCAGCTGATACCTTGATTTCAGCTCAGTGAAACTGATTTTGGACTTCTGATTTCCAGAACTGTACAATAAATTCATGTTGTTTTAAGCTGTTAAATTTGTGGTAATTCATTACAGTAGCAATAGGAAACTAATACAATTAGAAAGCAAGAGGCCGGGTGTAGTGGCTCACACCTGTAATCCCAGCATTTTGGGAGACCGAGGCAGGCAGATCACTTGAGGTTGGGAGTTTGAGACCAGCCTGAACAACATGGTGAAATCCTGTCTCTACTAAAAATACAAAAAAATTAGCCAGGCATGGTGGCACGTGCCTGTAGTCCCAGCTAGTCGGGAGGCTGAGGCAGGAGAGAATGGCTTGAACCTGGGAGGCGGAGGTTGCAGCGAGTCGAGATCACACCACTGCACTCCAGCCAGGATAACAGAGCGAGACTTTGTCAAAATAAAAAAAATTAAAAAAAAAGAAAGAAAAGAAAAGAATAGTTGCTATGCTGCCCCTTTAAGATCATAGAAAAAGTAGAGCAAAATAAACCCAAAGCAAGCAGAAAAGAAGGAAATAAACAGCAAAAATCAATAAAACTGGAAACAGAAAAATAGGAAAATCAATAGAACAAACAGCTAGTTATTTGAAAAAAGACCCATAAGACTGGCAAATCTCTTGGGAGAGTTACAATGAAGGAAAATAGCATATAAACTACCAATATCAGGAGTGAAGTGGGGACTATCAATACAGACTGTTAGTCTAAACAGCACCATTTTGTAAGTCCCCCACCATTTCACAGACCTTGGTGAAAGTGAAACATTCTGTGGGGGTTGGAGCCATGAGACACAGTCTGCCTCATATTCTGCTGGGAGCGAGTGCAAGGAACACCATATTCTACCGGTACAAGGGCCAGAACCACCTCATCCTGGGAACACATTATCAATGTTCTCCAGGGCAGCAAGCCATACTGCCCAGGCCCCTTCCACCCATACCTGTAGGTAACCCAACCTGTAAGCAGCAGTGGCTCCTGGCATTACGCTGGTTCCCCACTTCTGTAGGTCTTATGCTGGACATAAAGCCTGCATTTGCTGTAGAGCCGCCACTTTCTCTGTGTCTTTCTTTTTGCCTTCCCTTTAAAACCTAACACAGACCATGTAGATATCCAAAGGATAATGAGGGAATATACAAACAACTCTGCATTCATAAGTAAGACAACGTGAAATGAACTACTTCCTCAAATTGAGTTTGTCTTTTACAAGCTCCCAAAAAAGAAGTATCTGTGCCTGAGTGATTTCACTAGAGAAGTCTGCCAGACATTTAAAATAAGTTAACATCAATTATACATATTCTTTTCCAAAAGACAGAAGAGAGACCACTTCTCAATTCATTTTGTGAATTCATTTATGGTATTACCTAATATCAAAATCAGACAAAGACAGTACAAGAAAAGAAAACCACAGACCAATAGCCCTTATAAATATGAATGTAACAACTCTTTTTTTGTTGTTTTTTTTTGAGGCAGGGTCTCACTCTGTCACCCAGGATGGAATGCAGTGACATGATCATGGCTCACTGTAGCCTCAATTTCCCAGACTCAAGCCATCCTCCCACCTCAGCCTCCCAAAGTAGCATGGGTCACCATCCCTGGCTTTTTCTTTTCTTTTCTTTTTTTTTGTAGAGACAAAATCTCACTATGTTGCCCAGGCTGGTCTCAAACTCCTGGGCTCAAGTGAGCTTCCCACCATAGCCTCCCAAAGTGCTGGGAATTCAGACATGAGACACCATTCCTGGCTAAAAACTCTTAATAGAATACTAGCAAATAGTATCAGGAATACATAAAAATGACTTATATACCAGGATTTATTCCAGGAATGCAAGGTTGGCTCTATTATTTGAAAATTGATCTATGTAATTCACCATATATTACCAGGCTAAAGAAGAAAAATCTACATGACCTTGCATTTGGTGATTACTGTTCAGATGCAACACCAAAAGCATAATTCATGAAAAAAAATAGGCCATTGGGTTTCATTAAAATTAAAAATTTCTGACCTGAGAAAGACACTGTTAAGATAATGAAAAGACAAACCACAGATTGGGAGAAAGTATTTGGTAAACACACGTCTAATAAAGACTTGTATCCCAAATATACAAAGAGCTCTAAAAACTCAATAACAAGAAAACAATCCAACTGAAATGGGCAAAAGATCTGAATAGACACCTCATCAAAATGATTTATGGATGACAATTAAGCATAGGAATAAATGACCAACATTATGTGTCACTAATTTTTTAAATTTATTTATTTATTTATTTTTGAGATGGAGTCCCACTGTTGTCAGCCCATGCTGGAGTGTAATAGCGTGGTCTCAGCTCACTGCAACCTCTGCCTCCTGGGTTCCAGCAATTCTCCTGCCTCAGTCTCCAGAGTAGCTGAGATTATAGGCGCCTACCACCACGCCCGGCTAATTTTTGTGTGTTTTAGTAGAGAGGGGTTTCACCATGTTGGCCAGGCTGGTCTGGAACTTCTGACCTCAGGTGATCCACCCGCCTCAGCCTCCCAAAGTGTTGGTATTACAGGCATGAGCCAACACACCCGGCTGGTAATTTTAAATTAAAACAATGAGTTACCTCTATACAACTATATGGCTAAAATCCAAAAAATAAGTAAACAACACCTCACAAAAAACCTGGCAATACCAAATGCTAGTAAGGATGTAGAGCAACAGACACTCTCACTCATTGCTGGTTGGTGGCTTCTTACAAAAATAAACACAGTCTTACCATATGATTCAGCAATCACACTCCTAGGTACTTACATAAAAGAGTTGAAAACATATATCCACATGCAAACCTGCATGTGGATGTTTATAGCTGCCTTATTCATAATTGCCAAAAATTAGAAGCAATCAAGGTGTCCCTCAATACGTGAATGAATAAACAAACTGTGGTATATCCAATGGAATATTATTTCTGAGATGACCTGATAGCAGCTGCCACCTCTCAGCCTGGACCCTGTCAGGACCCTGCCAGGACTCTGCCAGGTGCGGGTTTTCAGGCCCAACACTCCTGGGCCTAGAGGAAGCCCGTGTGCCACCTGGATGCAGCGCCTCTGGATGGCAGTGGGTATGGTGGGCGGGAAATATCGTGGCCGCTGGAAGGTGGCAGAGGCCATTTATAGGGTGTGAAGGGTCCAAGAAGGCAGGTCTATGGACGCAGGCTCAGCAGCCTGTTTAGGTCATGGAGCCACACAGATCCGGGTCCTGGGGTGACCACCCTGACCCAGTTGGGCTAGATCTACCTAGTCCTGATGACACTGGACAAAGGCCTTAACTGCAGGAAGGTGAGTGGAGTCCTCCAAGTATGATGGGTAGAACGGTTGGCACCCACTGGTGAGGGTTGCTCTTGGTTCTACCTACCAGATGTTAATGTTGGAAGAATGGTAGAATAACATGGTAGAATAACATGCCACATTTGACCCACTGAAAGGCCCATCACACTTTGGGAAGATTTACTGGCCATTTATAGAAGTCCTATGTATTTAGATGAAAAAGCTGTTTTCAACTTCCCTCCCAACCTTTTATAAGAAAACATTTGCTAAATCTAGCCCTTCTAGATGTAAAGAGGTTCCCAAGGTATGACAGAGTTAGAAATCACACATCTTGCATATTCCCATTTGTTTAAAAAGAAATCATAGAAAATAAATGTCTTTTGTAGATGACTTTTTGAAATGGAGTTGTCAGACCACCTCTGGAAGTGACACCAAGAGTGACAAATCCACATTTATTCAGGGGCTTAGAGGACATGAAGCAGAAGACCTGAAAAGGAAGAGAAGAAGGTTCTATGCCTGACTGGTTATATTTAGAAGACATTTTCATATTCTAAAAATTGTTATGTGTGTGTGTGTTTTATTCAACACTAGTATATACATAGCTGACAATGCTAAGAACTTTTTTGAAATATTAATATCTAGTCTTTCTAGATGTTCTGAAGTGCCTGACATTTGTTAAAATTAGAGGTAGTAAAATAACACATTTTGGTAAACGTCTCTGGTGTTAAAATTCATGTGAAATGTTATTTTTAAGAGGAATGGTCAAACCACATCTTGTGTAACACACATTGTGTTTGTGTACTACTTTGGTGGGGAGGGAGAAGGAGGAAGTGTATCAGCTCTATGCCAGGGTGCTTATAGTGAGGCAAGATTAATCATTGTCTCTTGTGTCTGTGCATTTTGTTTTATTTATCTGTGTATGTAAAAGACAAATGACTCCTAATTTACAACATGTAGTCTTTCTTGAGAGTTGAAGAGGTTGCCAGGGTATGAGAAACATAGAGTTAGTAAACTAACATATTTAGTTTACATTTACATTTTATAATTTACATTTTGTAATTTACATTTGCATTTTGTTTTAAAATTCCTAGGAAAGATTGTCTTCTGAAAAGTTGAGCATTATTGCTCACTGGGTTGATGGAGATAGGAAGGGTTTTAAGTCCAAATGTTCATGTTTGGAAGGTTCTATCAAATTGTAAAGGGAACTGCCCTTTATAAAACCCTACAAGCCACTCTCCTTTATAAAACCTCTACAGCCACCCCCTACTGGGGCTGTCAAGCCAGTAGCAGCTTGGCAGCTCTCTGGGACAGAGCTCCAAGTGGGAGGGGTAGGTTGCTGTCTTGCAGCCCTCGCCCTTGCTGTCGCTAGGATCTGGAGACTCCTTGGGGGTCAGGGACCACCCTAGACTCCCAGCACAGAGCATCCACCTCATGGAAAAGTGGCCGTATTGTTCTCCATGCAGGTCCTGGTCCTCACTTCTCCTCAATGGGCAGGGTCACCTGACCTGGGACTCCAGCACAACCACCCTGCCCCTGCCTGGTCACTTTAATCAGAGGCATCTCAACATTTTTTTGAGGAAGAAATCCCAGAGTCAACCTGCAATTCTTCTGCCACTGCAGTTGCAGTGTTACCGACCTAGCAAGACCTAAGGCTGGAGAAAGAAAAAAGCACCTAGTCACTATGCTGGCACTTCCAGCACACTGCAGCCACCATATGCATAGAAGTCCAACCCCTATTCCCTGGGAACCCCCATTCCCCACTCTTCGCCAGGCAGGTCCCCCAGCTTATTATTGCAGAACAGCCACTGTAACCACAGCTAAGCATATCCACTGGTAGTAGCCCAGAGTTTCTGTGGGGAGAGACTTCCAGAGGCATCCAACAGCCCCTCTGCCACTGCCACAGCAGTGGTTCGATTGCTGCCCTCAATCTGGGGAAGAAACAGAGCCTGAGAGCTGCAACCAAGCTACAGCATACCACAGTCACTATATGGAGAAGAGACCAGTCTCTCCTCCTGGTGAACCCTCAGCCCCCTGCTTCCCAACAAGCAGAATCCTGAGCTCATGCCAGCAGTGCAGCCACCTCACCCTACTGGCTGAACACTCCCAGTAACAGCAGCTCCATGTTACTTAGAGGTAGAACCCCCACGGGGAACTGAAAGCCCCTCTGCCACTGCCTCTGCAGTAGTACTATCCCTGCTGCCCTCAGACTAGTGAAGGAGCAAAGATCCTAAGTACATTCTCCACACCTCCAACAAGTAGCAGTTGACCAAGGAAGAGGAAGCCAGTACATCTCCCATGCTTCCCCACCCACTCACCTGCTCATCACTAGGCAGGGATGTGGATCCAGCTCGGGCCCACAGCACAGACCCACCCCCATCATTCAGGGCTGATTGCACTGAGTGGTTGCTGATGTGCATCTCTTAGGGGTGGAGCCTCCAGGAGACAAGCAAAAAGCCCTTGGCCACAACCACTACAAATAAGGTCCCTTCATCTGTTGCCTCCAAGTTAAGGAGGGAATATAAACCCTGAGATCACCCCAGAGCTGTGGTGGGCAGCCCAGGAGTGCCAAGACAGTCTACAGCCAGAACTCAAGTGGGAAAGGAGCTCACACTTTCAGAGCATTGAGAGAGAGCACCGCTGTAACTGTGAGGAAACAGGAAAACCACATAACAGAGCAAGAGTCTATTGACTGGCCAGTACACTAAGCACCACCAACTGGACCACACCCCAAAGCTTCAGCACCAAAATACCTTGCTAACATACAATCCTGTCAAACCAAAGATAAGTCAGCTATACATAAAGACCATGCACAAAGCCTTGGCCTGTGTAAACATCCAGAAAAGAAGTCTTCTGACTGTATTCAATCTACATCATAAAGGAACATCCACCTGCAAAGATAAGAATGAACCAACACAAAAACTCTAGCAACTCAAATGGCCAGAGTATCTTATGTCCTCCAATCAACCACACTTAGTTCTCCAGCAAGGGTTTGTAACCAGGCTGAAATGGCAGAAACACACTTCAGAAAATGATAGGAACAAAGATCACTGAGATTCAGACCAGCAAAACCCAATCTAATGAAACCAAGAATCACAATAAAACAGGAGCTGACAGATGAAATAGCCAGTATAATAAAGAACCTAACTGATCTGATAGAGTTGAAAAAACACACTACAATAATTTCACAATGCAGTGGCAAGTATTAACAGCAGAATAGACCAAGCTGAAGAAACAATCTTGGAACTTGAAGACTGACTCTTTGAAATAAAGCAGTCAGACAAAAATAAATAGAAAAGAATAAAACTAAATGAATAAACCTCCAAGAAATATGAGATTATGTAAAGAGGCCAAATTTATGGGTCACTGGCATCCCTAAAAGGGATGGGGAGAAAGCAAACAACTTGGAAAACATTTTTGAGAATATTGTCCAAGAAAACTTCCCTAACCTTGCTAGGGAGGCCAACAGTCAAATTCAGGAAATAGAGAACCTTTGCAAGATTCTACACAAGAAGATCATCCCCAAGACCCATAATCATCAGATTCCCCAAGAGAGAAATGAAGGAAAATGTTAAAGGCTGCTAGAAGGAAAGCACAGGTCACCTTGAAAGGGAACCCCACCAGGCTAACAATGGACCTCTCAGAAGAAATCCTACAAGCCAAAAGAGATTGGGGGCCTATATTTAACATTCTTAAAGAAAAAAATCTTCAACCAAGAGTTTAATATCCAGCCAAACTAAACGTCCTCAGCAAAGGAGAAATAAGATCCTTTTCAGATAAGCAAATGCTGAGAGAGTTCATTACCACCAGACCCACCTTGAAAGAGATCCTGAAAGGAGCACTAAATATGGAAGGGAGAGGCCATTACCAGTAAACAGAAAAACACAGAAGTACTAAGTACATGGAAGTACTTAGACCAGTGACTCCGTAAAGCAATCACACAAACAAGCCAGCATAATAACCAGCTAACAACACAATGACAGGATCGAATCTACACATATCAACTTACTAACATACTAACCTTGAATGTAAATGGGCCAAATGCCTCATTTAAAAGGCACAGGATATCAAGCTGGAGAAAAAAGCAAGACCCAATGGTATTCTGTCTCCAAGACAACCATTTCTCAAGCACCCATTGGCAAAAAAAAAAAAAAAAAAAAAAAAAAAAAAGATGAAGGAAAATCTACCAAGCAAATAGAAATCAGAAAAAAGTGGGAGTTATAGCCCTAAGATCAGACAAAACAGATTTAAAGCCAAAAAATATAAAAAAGACAAAGAAGGGCATTACATGATGGTAAATGGTTCAATTTAACCAGAAGACCTAACCATCCTAATATATATGCAACCAACATAGAAGCATCCAGATTCATAAAGCAAGTTCTCAGAGACATGCAAAGAGACTTAGACTCTCACACAATAATATTGGGAGACTTCAACATTCCACTGACAGTATTAGAAGATCATCAAGGCAGAAAATGAACAAAAATATTCAGGATCTGAACTCAATATTGGACCAAATGGATCTGATAGACCTCCACAGAACTCTCCACCCCAAAACAACAGAATATACACTTTTCTCATTGCTACATGGCACATACTCTAAAACTGACCACACAATCAAACATAAAACAATCCTCAACAAATGCAAAAGAACCCAAATCATACCAAACACAATCTTAGACCACAGTGCAATACACATAGAAATCAAGACTTAAAAAAATTACTCGAAACTATGCCATTACATGGAAATTAAATGACCTGCTCCTGAATGACTTTTGTTAAATAAGAAATCAAAGCAGAAATCCATCAGTTATTTGAAACTAATGAGAACAAAGATACAACATACCAGAATCTCTGGGACACAGTTAAGGCAGTGTTAAGAGGGAAATTTATGGCCGGGCGCGGTGGCTCATGCCTGTAATCCCCGCACTTTGGGAGGCCGAGGTGGGCGGATCACGAGGTCAGGAGATCGAGACCATCCTGGCTAACACAGTGAAATCTCCTCTCCACTAAAAATAGTGAAACCCCATCTCTACTAAAAATACAAAAAAAATTAGCCAGGTGTGGTGGTGTGTGCCTGTAGTTTCAGCTGCTGGGGAGGCTGAGGCAGGAGAATGGCATGAGGCAGAGCTTGCAGTGAGCCGAGATCGTGCCACTGCACTCCAGCCTGGGTGACAGAGCAAAGCAAGACTCCATCTCAAAAAAAAAAGGGAAATTTGTAGCACTAAAATCCCACATCCAAAAGCTTGAAAGATGGCAAATTAACAACTTACTGTGAGAACTAAAACAACTAGAGAAGCAAGAGCAAACCAACCCTAAAGCTAGCAGAAGATAAGAAATAACCAAAATCAGAGCTGAACTGAAGGAGATTCAAGACGTGAAAAACCATTCAAAAGATCAATGAATCCAGGGGTTGTTCTTTGAAAAAAATTAAAAGATAGGCTGCTAGCTAGACTAATAAAGAAAAGAAGTCGGGTGCGGTGGCTCATGCCTATAATCCCAGCACTTTGGGAGGCTGAGGCAGGCGGATCACCTGAGGTCGGGAGTTTGAAACCAGCCTGACCAACATGGAGAAACCCTGTCTGTACTAAAAATACAAAAATCAGCTGGGTGTGGTGGCGCTTACCTGTAATCCCAGCTACTTGGGAGGCTGAGACGGGAGAATCACTTGAACTGGGGAGGCGGAGGTTGTGGTGAGCCGAGATCACACCATTGCACTCAAGCCTGGGCAACAAGAGTGAAACTCCGTCTCAAAAAAAAAAAACAAAAAAAAACCCGAGAAGAAAAGATAGAAGACCCAAACAAACACAATCAGAAATTACAAAGGGGATGTTACCCCTGATCCCACAGAAATGTAAATGACCATCAGAGACTAATATGAACACCTATGTGCACAAAAACTAGCAAACCTAGAAGAGATGGATAAATCCTGGACACATACACCCTTCAAGACTGAACCAGGAAAAAGTTGATTCCCTGAACTGACAAATAGTGAGCACTGAAACTGAATCAGTAATAAATAGCCTGCCAACCAAAAAAAGCCCAGGACCAAATTCACAACCAAATAATACCAGACATACAAAGAAGGGCTGGTACCATTCCTAATTAAATTATTCCAAAAAAATTGAGGAGGAGGGACTTCTCACCAACTCATTCTATGAGGCCAGCATCATCCTGATACCAAAACCTGGCAGAGACACAACGACAAAAATGGAAACTTCAGGCCAATATGCTTCTGAACACTAATGTGAAAATACTTCACAAAATACTTGCAAACCAAATCCAGAAGCACATCAAAAAGCTAACCCACCATGATCAAGTAGACTTTATATCTGGGATGTAAGGTTTGGTTAACCTATAGAAATCAATATATGCGATTCATCACATAAACAGAACTAAAGACAAAAATTACATTGTTATCTTAATAGAAGCAGAAAAGGCTTTTGATAAAATTCAATATCCTTCATGTTAAAAACTCTCAATAAACTAGGTATTGAAGGAATATACCTCAACACAATAAGAGCCATCTATGACAAACCCACAACCAATATCATAATGTTGATATTGATATGAATGGGCAAAAGCTGGAAGCATTCTCCTTGAAAACTAGCACAAGACAAGAAAGCCCTCTCTCACCACTCTTTTTCAAGATGGTATAGGAAGTTCTGGCCACAGCAATCAGGCAAAGGAGAGAAATAAAGGCATCCCAATTGCAAGAGAGGAAGTCAAACTATCCCTGTTTGCAGATGACATAATTCTATACCTAGAAAGCCCCATAGTCTTGGCCTAAAAGCTCTCTCAGCTGATAAACAACTTCAGCAAAGTTTCAGGATACAAAATCAATGCACAAAAATCACTAGCATTTCAATACACCAACAACAGCCAAGATGAGAGGCACAACAGGAATGAAATCTCATTCACAATTGCCACAAAAAAAATAAAATACCTAGGAATACACCTAACCAGGGAGGTGAAAGAGATCTACAATGAGAATTCCAAAAAAACTGCTTGAAGAAATCAGAGAAGACACAAATGGAAAACATTCCATGCTCATGAATTGAAATAATTAGTATGATTAAAATGGCCATACTGCCCAAAGCAATTTACAGATTCAATGCAATTCCTATCAAACTACCAATTACATTTTTCACAGAACTAGAAAAAAACTATTTTGAAATTCATATCAAACCAAAAAAGAGCCCAGACAGCCAAGGCAATCCTAAACAAAAAGAACAAAGCTGGAGGCATCACGTTAGCCAACTTCAAACTCTACTGCAGGGCTACAGTAACCAAAACAGCATGGGACTGGTACAAAAACGGACACACAGACCAATGGAACAGAATAGATTCCATAAATAATGCTATACACCTACAACCATCAGATATTTGACAAAGCTGATGAAAATAAGCAATTAAAGGACTCCCTATTCAATATATGGTCCTGGGATAACTGGCTAGCCATATACAGAAGATTGAAACTGGACTCTTTCCTTACACCATAAACAAAAATCAACTCAAGGAAGATTAAAGACTTAAATGTAAAACCAAAACTATATAAACCCTGGAATACAACCTAGGCAACACCATTCTGGACATAGGAACTGGCAAAGATTTCCTGATGAATATGCCAAAGGCAATCACAACAAAAGCAAAAATTGACAAATGGGATCGAATTAAACCAAAGAGTTTCTGCACAGCAAAAGAAACTTATCAACAGAGTGAACAGACAACATACAGAATGGGAGACAGTATTTGCAATCAATCCATCTGACAAAGGTCTAATATCTAGCATCTATAAGGAACTTAAACAAATTTACAAGAAAAAAAACAATCCCATTAAAAAGTGGGCAGAGGATATGAACAGACACATTTGAAAAGAAGACATACATTAAGCCAAGAAGTAGATGAAAATAATTCAATACTATTTGCCATTACAGAAATGCAAATCAAAACCACAATGAGGGCCAGGCGCAGTGGCTCACACTGTAATCCCAGCTCTTTGGGAAACAGAGGTGGGTGGGTCACTTGAGGTCAGGAGTTTGAGATCAGCCTGGCCAACATGGTGAAACCCCTTCTCTATCAAAAACACAAAAAATTAGCTGGAGGTGGTGGTGCATGCCTGTAGTCTCAGCTACTCTGGTGGCTGAGACAGGAGAATTGCTTGAACCCAGGAGGAAGAGGTTACAGTGAGCCAAGATCATGCCATTACATTCCAGCCAGGGTGACAGAGTGAGACTCCATCTCAAAAAAACAAAAACAAAAACAAAATGATACCATCTCACACCAGTCAGAATGGCTATTATTAAAAAATCAAAAAATAACAGATACTGGCGAGGTTATGGAGAAATGGGAACACTTATACACTTTTGGTGGGAGTGTAAATTAGTTCAGCCATTGTGGAAAACAGTGTGGCAATTCCTCAAAAAACTAAAAACAGAACTACCATTTGACCCTGCAATCCCATTACTGAGTGTATACCCAAAGAAATATAAGCCTTTCTACCATAAAGACATAGATGTGCATGTTTCTTGAAGCACTCTTCACAATAGCGAAGACATGGAATCAACCTAAATGCTCATCAATGGTAGACTCGACAAAGAAAATGTGATATACATACACCATGGAATACAATGCGGCCATAAAAAAGAACGAGATCATGTCCTTTGGAGGAATGTGAACGAAATTGAAGACGATTATCCTTAGCAAATTAATGCAGGAGCAAAAAACCAAATATGGCATGTTTTCACCTGTAAGTGGGAGCTAAATGATAAGAACACATAGACGCAAAGGGGGGAAGAACAGACACTGGGGCCTACTTGGGGCCTACTATAGCTGATGCTTTCTGGAAAGTGCTACCTCCTGGCAGAAGGCCAACCAGCACAAAAATAGAGCATTAAACCACCAAAGCTCAGAACCCTCATGGAGTCCATTGCACCTTCTGCCACCTCCACCAGAACAGGCACTGGTATCCACGGCTCAGAGACCCATAGATGGTTCAGATCACAGGATTCTGTGCAGACAAACCACAGTACCAGCCCAGAGCCAGGCAGACTTGCTGGGTGGCTAGACCCAGAAGAGAGATAATAATCACTACAGCTCAGCTTTCAGGAAGCCACATCCATAGGAAAATGGGGAGAGTACTACATCAAGGGAAAGCCCATGGGACAAAATAATCTTATCAACAGCCTTCAGCCCTAGACCTTCCCTCTGACAGAGCCTACCCAAATGAGAAGGAACCAGAAAACCAACCCTGGTAATATGATGAAACAAAGCTCTTCAGTACTCCCCCAAAATCACGCTAGTTCACCAGCAATGGGCCCAAACCAAGAAGAAATCCCTGATTTACCTGAAAAAAAAAAAAAATTCAGGAGGTTAGTTATTGAGCTAATCAGGGAGAGACCAGAGAAAAGGCAAAGCCCAATGCAAGGAAATCCAAAAAATGATAAAAGAAGTGAAGGGACAAATATTCAAGGAAATAGAAAACTTAAAGAAAAAGACAATCAAAAATTGAGGGAACTTCGGGCACACTTTTAGAAATACAGAATGCTCTAAAAAGTCTCAGCAACAGAATTGACCAAGTAGATGAAAGAAATTGAGAGCTCACAGACAAGGTCTTTGTATTAACCTAACCCAACAAAGACAAAGAAAAAATAATAAGAAAATAAGAACAAAGCCTCCAAGAAGTCTGAGATTATGTTAAATGACCAAACCTAAGAATAATAGGTGTTCCTGAGGAAGAAGAGAATTCTAAAAGCTTGGGAAACACATTTCGGGCAATGATTGAAGAAAACTTCCCCAGCCTTGCTAGATAACTAGATATCCAAACACAAGAAGCACAAAGAACACCTGGGAAATTTATTGAAAAAAGATTTTTGCCTGGCACATTGTCACCAGGTTATCTAAAGTTAACATGAAGGAAAGAATTTTAAGAGCTGTGAGACAGAAGCACCAGGTAACCTATAAAGGAAAATCTATCAGACTAACAGCAGATTTCTCAGCAGAAACCCTACAAGCTAGACAGGGTTGAGGCCCTATCTTTAGCCTCCTGAAACAAACAATTATCAGACAAGAATTTTGTATCCAGCGAAACTAAGCATCATATACGAAGGAAAGATACAGTCATTTTCAGACAAACAAATGCTGAGAGAATTCGCCATTACCAAGCCACTACTACAAGAACTGCTAAAAGGAGCTCTAAATCTTGAAACAAATCCTGTAAACACATCAAAACAGAGCTTCTTTAAAGCATAAATCACAGAGGACCTATAAAACAAAAATACAAGTTAAAAAGCAAAACCAAAAAACAAAGTTCACAGGCAACAAAGCACAATGAATGCAAAGGTACCTCACATTTTAATACTAACATTGAATGTAAATGGCCTAAATGCTCCACTTAAAAGATTCAGAACCACAGAATGGATATGAACTCACCAATCAACTATCTGCTGCCTTCAGGAGACTCACCTAACACATAAGGACTCACATAAACTTAAAGTAAAGGGGTAGAAAAAGACATTTCATGCAAATGGACACCAAAAGCGAGCAGGGGTAGCTATTCTTATATTAAAACAAGCTTCAAAGCAACAGCAGTTAAAAGGGACAAAGAAAGACATTATATAACAGTAAAAGGCCTTGTCCAACAGGAAAATATCACAATCCTAAATATATATGCACCTAACACTGGAGCTCCCAAATTTATAAAACAATTACTAATAGACCTAACAAATGAGATAGACAGCAACACAATAATAGTGGGAGACTTCAATACTCCACTGACAGCACTAGACAGGTCATCAAGACAGAAAGTCAACAAAGAAACAATGGATTTAAACTATATCCTGGAACAAATGGACTTAACAGATATATACAGAACATTTCATCTGACAACCACAGAATATACATTCTATTCAACAGCACATGGAACTTTCTCCAAGATAGAACATATGATAGGCCATAAAACAAGCCTCAATAAGTTTAAGAAAATTGAAATCATATCAAGCACTCTCTCAGACCACAGTGGAATAAAACTGGAAATCAACTCTAAAAGGAACCTTCAAAACCATGCAAATACGTGGAAATTAAATAACCTGCTCCTGAATGAGCATTGAATCAAAAATGAAATCAAGACGGAAATTTAAAAATTCTTTGAACTGAATGGCAATAATGACACAATTTATCAAAACCTCTGGGACACAGCAAGGGTGATGCTAAGAGGAAAGTCTGAAAGAGCACAGACAATTTAAGGTCACATCTCAACTGGAGAAACTAGAACAAACCTAACCCAAACCCAGCAGAAGAAAGGAAATAACCAAGATCAGAGGAGAACTAAATGAAACTGAAACAAAAAAATACAAATGATAATAAAACAAAAAGCTGGTTCTTTGAAAAGATAAATAAAATTGATAGGCCACTGGCAAGATTAACCAAGAAAGGAAGAGAAAATCCAAACAATCTCATTAAGAAATGAAACAGGAGATATTATAACTGACACCACTGAAATATAAACGTTTGATCATTCAAGGCTACTATTGTAGCAGGACAAGCTGCAGACAAAACCCCTCAGACACCGAGTTAAAGAAAGAAGGGCTTTATTTGGCCAGGAGCTTTGGCAAGACTCATGTCACCAACAACTGAGTTCCCCAAGTGAGCAATTCCTGTTCTTTTAAGGGCTCACAACTCTGAGGGGGTCCACATGAGAGGGTCATGATCAATTGAGCAAGCACAGGGTATGTGACTGGGGGCTAAGAACAGGACAGGGTTTTTCACAATGTTTTTCTATACAATGCCTGTAATCTATAGATAACATAAGCAATTAGGTCAGGGGTCGATCTTTAACTGCCAGGTCCAGGGTGTGGTGCTGGGCTGCCTGTTTGTGGATTTCATTTCTGCCTTTTAGTTTTTACTTCTTCTTTCTTTGGAGGCAGAAATTGGGCATAAGACAATATGAGGGGTGGTCTCCTCCTTTAGTCCCCCCTTTGAAAATCTCACTCAATCGTGGTAGTTCTCACTTTTATTCTCATTACCCATGTCTTCTTGCAAGACAGATCAATAGTGATTCATATAGTACACTTTTGCTGAAGCATTTTGGTGAACCAAGGTAGTGATGAAGCTTTTTATCATTTGAAGAAGTATAGGTAGCAAACAAGAGAGCAGTAAGCACGTTCCTATTATTATTATAATTCCTATTATAAAAGTTTTAAATCTTTTTAGCACTGGGAACCATTTTCCAAACATGGCCCCAGGATCAAATCCATGCCACACTTGCATGGGCACATGTGCCGGTTTTGTCATATTTCTATGTCTTCAACTACTTGCCCTTGATCATCTATGTGTAGACAGCAATTAGTAAGGTTAAATTTTCTACAGACCCCTCCTTCAGCTGCTAGCAAGTAGCCGAGAGCAATCTATTTTAATAGATAGCATTTCTCATCTGAGTTTCTTGCCAGGCCAGAATAGTCAAGGCTCTGCCAGTCTTATGAGTGATTATTTCTAAGACAGCTTGTAACTGTATGATTTGGTTGAGCATGTAAATGGGGGTCGAGTATTCCCACAGGTTGTCTTATGCCTAAGTACCAGGCCTGTAATATTGTATGATTCTCTCAGGGGGCCTTTCATCATCTTTTTAATTTTCTATAGCTATACTTCTCCTTTTGCAGGGAGCACAGACAGGGAAGCCCAGGAGTTCACCTGTCTTTATGGGCAGTAGGAAGAAAAATGGTTTAATAGTGCCAATAACACAACTACCTGCCCACTGGTCGGGTAATATGGTGTAAACTCTATGCCCACATATCCAGTATAATCCAGTGGGGGCTGTCCAGTCCTGGTGGGACTCCGGGTAGGTTCACAGTTTGCAACTTTGGGAATTTACCAAATGGATTTTTCTTAGTGTAGTTTGAACTCCACTCGGTGGCTCTTTTTGTAGCATTATTATACAGTTTTTGACCAAGGCAGCTGAGTCCTCCCGTGGAAGACTGAAATCCTTCCCCACCCTTGCTATACAGTATTGTCTAATGATTGAGGCTTTTAGGACCTATAAGTTATCAGGGTGATTCTTTTGAGTTGGGAATTCATCAGGAATTGGGTCTGTAGGTACTAATTCTTGGGCTTCCCATGGCCATTGATCTCCTACTACAGTTCCTCTACATACATAACATGAAGTGACATTGAGAGACTGCGCTACATACTTAGCTAATTGCAAAAACAAATTTCTTGTTTTTCCTGGAATTTCTGGTATTGGCACATTCAGTTTATCATAGAAGGTTTGAAATACTCGTTCAGGAGAGCACTTATAAACTTCTCCTCAAGCCACAATATTTACTCAAGGATCCAGTCCAGCCCCATTGATTACTAGGGTTACACGCTCCCCCACCTTTTTTAGTGAGGATCAAGGGGGTTGGTTATCACTAGTTCTAAGGGGTTACACAGACCACTGGTCAGGAAGGGCCACTTTTCCCTTTCTGAAGGTGGGCAGGATTCTTTTTATTTTTTATCCAAATAGCCTAAATGACACAAGACCAGTATCTACATTCATTTCCACATAGTTCTAATTCATGACAAATGTATTTATTTTCTGCCACATAGCCTCTTTCCTATATAAGAGAACCACATCCTATTTCTAAATTATTACTATTAATGACAGCACCGGCATCAAACTTCAAGGTGACTTGTTTGGGCACTCCTTTTCCTTTGTTTTGGCTAACACTTTACTTTTACTGTTTATGAGCCCCCACCAGTCCTCAGTCCTTAAAATTATTTCAAAAACTGTGGTCATGGAAGGCTCAGATGGGTCATAACACACATCAAGTTGGTTATTTCCTGGGCTACATACCTTGCATAGAATAGCATTACACAAACAAGCCTTTTTTAGAGTCCTGGTGCACTTATAATAACCATAAAATAATAGGACTGTAGCAACTTTTTGTCCTACCTCAGTGACCTGATGTATACACTGGGAGCAGCCCTCAGTCTGAGGAAGGTCAGTTAAAGTCCTTAGTGTACAAGTCCAAATTTTAAGGAAAATGAGTCCCGCGATGAGTTTTCTCACACTTCAGCTGTGCGTGGACCAGTCAGCTTCTGGGTGTGACTGGAGCAGGGCTTGTCATCTTCTTCCGAGTCACTTTGCAGGGGTTGGCAAAGCTGCTCCCATCCACATACTGCTCACAGTCTACTGATGTCCAAGGATGGTTTCAGAGCTTGGGGCCTGCTAGAATAAACTGAGTCCAACACCTCTACACAGTTATATTCAACTGGGCCCTCTGATACCAGGAGCAAGGTGGCAGGGTTTAAGGTGTTGCAAACTTCAGTGGTTATGTGGGGATTTACACATAGCAAGCTTTGGTACTTGGTTAGTCTAGCATTTGTTAATGAATGATGTCCTTTGGTAGTCATTAAAGTTACCACAGCATGGGGGGTCTTTATACTCAGGTTTTGCCCAAGGGTTAGTCTATCTGCTTCTTGTGCTAACAGAGCCATTGCTGCCAGGGCCCTTAGACATGGAGGCCAGCTTTTGGAAACCCCGTCTAGTTGTTTTGAGAGATAGGTCACTGGCCTTGGCCAGGGTCCCAAGTCTGGGTTAAAACTCCAACTGCCATGTTTTCTCTTTCTGACACATAGCGTGTAAAGGGTTTTGTCAGGTCAGGTTGCCCCAAGGCTGGGGCCGACATGAGTTTTTCTTTTAACTCATGAAAAACTCATCGCTGTTGGTTGTAATAGATGTAGTTTATCCAATTTACATTTTTATTAACTGGCACCGACCAAAATATTGACTCAATATTGACTGCAGCTATTTGATTTCAAGTTTTAAATTGATCTGGTATTCCCTGTGGGACTCCAATTGCATCTAAATAGATGTGAGAAACAAAAGACCCATAAGAGGTTTTCAATGTCTTATTTTCCCTCCCTCTGGTTGATGAAATGCCAGGGTGAAAGGGATAGCCAATCAGACTAAAGTACAAGTGCCATTCTGGTTATTCGGCAGAGTGCCCAGTAAAGGTCCACCACAATGCTACCATACATCTGCTCAGGGATGAACATGGCCTGACTGATTGATAAGCTCTTGAAAAATTTTAAGCTCACTGCATCCCTTCAGGTCTCCAAGGAATCCTAAGTTTCCTCCCTGTGGTGAGAGACAAGAAGTGAATTTAGTGTTGGGAGATGGAGGCTGGATGGCCCTCAGGGGCTGACCCGTAGGGTGCTGGACTCTGGGATATATCAGAGAGAGCTTGCCACGACTTATTAATCCAGGCTGTAGAATCCTGGAAAAGAGCTACCATGCAGCCCATGCCTGGTTGACTGGAGGACCACCTTAGTGCAAAGGGGACAATCTGAGCCTCTGGCCTGCCATGTGCACAAGCATAACAATTCCTTTTGTTTAATGTACGGATGGAATATTTGATCCATTCCAACCAGGCACTTGCATCTTGGTATGCTGTCTTAATTGCCAAAGCTTGTTTTAAGTCTTTAACTTCTATGATCCTCTAGTAAAATGAATGTATGATTTTGGGAAATTACAAAAACCAGTTGGGGCATTCCATTCTTGTTCTTTAGTGGTCCATAGAATGTTGGACCAACTATGGCATAAAAGCTCTACATTGGGGAGCAAGATTCCTGGTTGACACTGGAGTCTTTATTGAAATTTCCTCAGATTAAATGGTCCTAATTTACTAACGCCCAGTTTAGGGAGAGTCAGGAGGGACAGAGGTACTTTTCTGAAGTAGAGAGCTGTCTTTGACTTGGCAAGTCCCCACAGGGTATAACAAGGCAAGCATTAAATGCAATACTTTGAGGTGAAGTCAACTTGGTTATGTTAATAACCAGATGGTCAGCAATAGAGCGAGGAAAGAAGAAAGAGTAATAGAATAGATGAAAAAGTTAAATGTTTCTTAGCTTTAGTTTGGTAGGGTTTTCCCCTGGGACTGTGGCCTACAACTCTGGAAGGGGTGACACCTTGACTCGGTTGTGATGAGTCCATTCCTTTTCTGCTGTATGAATGGCAGTCTCGGTGGCTAGCAGCACAAGGTAGGGTCCTTCCTAGGCTGGCTTGAGTTTTTCTTCTTTGCACCCTTTGATAAGAAGTCACCTTCAGGCTGGTGCTGGTTTACTGGAAATTCTAGGGGTGGTACCTGTGCTAAAAGACTTTTAGTTTTGAGGGAAAGGAAAGTGGAAGATAAACCAAGTATATAATTTCTAAGAAATTGACTTTTTGTTTTAAATGTGGGGACATCAACAGTGGACTTTATAGTCTTTGGTGCCTTCTTATGAGAAATTTCCTTTAGCACCTATTTTTATTAGTTTTTAGACCAAAGGAAGCCTAACACCATTTTATATGTAATAATGCTTCCTGTATGTTTATTATGCCAGATAAACTAAATTTCACATTTATATTAGTGTGCTATTAAGGTTAAACTTAGTTTTAATAAAACTTTGTATACATATTTATTCAATTTTTAATGTCAGACCATAAGGTAAGATTTTTACAGACTCTTTTTAACCTTTTATAATCTTTGTTAAAGAGCAGGTTAGTGCTTTAAGAAAAAGCTGTTGTGTTTTACTTTAATGTCCACTTCACAGAAAAACTGGATGATACCCCTTTAACTTTAGCTAATATGTTTACACACAGAATTTTTTTATAATTAACATTTTAATACTTGCTTAAACCTTCAAAACAAATTTTTTTAACCTTTTAATGTAGGTAAAAATTTACATTCTTACGCCTCCTGATAATCCTTTTACCAAAGATATAGATATATTTTACTTTTCTTATACACCTTGCACATAAACTGGTTTTTTTTTTTCAATAGTTTTCCATTCAGGAGGCCTAGTTACTTTTAAATTATACAAAATTTCTTGCATAAATTTTTTATAACATTTTTCTCTTTCATGACTTTCACAGACAATTCTTCAATGTGCTTCAACTTTCTGACTTATTACAAACATTTCTTTCTTTAAAAACCCATTTATTTCAGGACAAGAATTTACCATATAACACTCTTTTTACATAAATTCTGCCCCTCTTTTTTTTCCTTTTTTTTTCTTTTGAAGATGATAATCATTCTTTTTCAAAGCGAATTTCTTTTATGTCTGTGGACTAGACTGTCTAAGGCCACAAGATTAGAAGTTACTATAATACATGTTACACTGTTAACTTTCAGCAAACTTTACTTTTGTTGAAAATCTTGTAAGTTTGGGATTTTAATTATCCTTTTCTATTAATAAGACTTTGTTTTGTCCAAATTAACTTAGAATTGGTAGAGATGGCCTTTTTTTTCCTTCAGTTACCTGGGAGGAGACATGGATCATCTTGTTCTGAAGGGAGTTCCTCCTACAGTCTGGTCGGGCTTTTGTATTGTAATTAAGATTTAGATTCCCTGTTAGGAAACCTGCTAGGTTAAGGGAATTTTCAGTGGTTAATGTTAAATAATCCTTTATTTCTTTATTTTTTCCCTTAGGATACTTCTGAACTGGTGAGATGTGCTCACAATGAGGTTTCCTCTAAAAGTTATTTTTTTTACTTTTTTCTGTTAGCAAAGCAGTTGCCACTATAGATTGAATTCATTTGGGCCATCTGCGGATTACTGGGTTGAGGATTTTTGATAGGAAGGCCTCAGTGCTTTTAGGATACGCCCTTGTTTACACTGACAACAAAGTGGTATTGGAATGTTATAGGGTTATGGAGAATACCTGCAATGATCAATTATAGGTTTTAAATTTACCTTGGCTTTTAAAGGAATAGGGTATACTGTTTTTTTCCTTAACTACTTGTATGTCTCTTTCTTTCTTTCTCTCTTTGATTTCCTGTCTCTTTTTCTCTCTGACTTTCCTTTTGCCTCACTTTCTCTCTCTCTGTCTTTCTCTTTCTCTCTCTCTCTTTCCTTTACTCCCTCTTTGTTTCTCTGTCTCTTCCTCTTTCTCTCTCTGCTGGTCTTTCCTTGCCTCTGCCAGCCACTCATTCTGTTGTTCTTTCAACCACTGTTGGGGCGGGGTGTCTAAAAACAGCTGTAACCAAGTGTCTATGTATGGAAACTGGTCTGGGTGCCCTGGCTTACAGGTTACCTTGTGCCATACCTTTGAAACAAGGGACCTGTCCAGGTTTCCTTCTGATGGCCAACCCACCTGTAATGCTGGCCAGTCTATCTTAAACAAAGTTTTAAGTTTTCCTGGTGTCATAGTACCCCATAGTCTCCCTTAAATCCTTTCTTGAAATTTTTCAACATAGTTTCTAGTGGGGTGGGCTTACTTTGTGCCTGATCCATGCTTCTTCGAGACAAAACACGACACTCATCCCACACGCACACCACAAAACAAAGAACGGGTAAAAAAAGGCACACACACATATTTACAGTTTATAACAAACCAGAATCAAAACCAAAATCAGAGTATCAAGAAATCCAAGCTGAATTGGAGGTGGGTTCCAAGATGGCCGAATAGGAATAGCTCCAGTCTATAGCTCCCAGTGTGAGCGACGCAGAAGACGGGTGATTTCTACATTTCCAACTGAGGTACCAGGTTCATCTCACTGGGGCATGTTGGACAGTGGGTGCAACCCACCAAGCGAGAACCAAAGGAGGATGAGGCATTGCCTTATCCGGGAAGCGCAAGGGTTAAGGGAATTCCCTTTCACAGCCAAGGGAAACTGTGACAGACAGCACCTGGAAAATTGGGACACTCCCACCTAATACTGCACTTTTGCAAGGGTCTTAGCAAATGGCACACCAGGATATTATATCCTGCACCTGGCTCAGAGGGTCCCACAACCATGGAGCCTC
>NW_012116588.1:86628-87861 GCF_000951035.1 Colobus angolensis palliatus | reverse complement strand
GCAGCAAGGCTAGGGGAGGGGTGCCCGCCATTGGTGAGGCTTGAGAAGGTAAACAAAGCAGCTGGGAAGCTCAAACTGGGTGGAGTCCACCGCAGCTCAAGGAGGCCTGCCTGCCTCTGTAGACTCCACCTCTGGAGGCAGGGCATAGCCGAACAAAAGGAAGCAGAAACCTCTGCAGATTTAAATGTCCTTGTTTGACAGGTTTGAAGAGAGTAGTGGTTCTCCCAGCACAGAGTTTGAGATGACTGAGAACAGACAGACTGCCTCCTTAAGTGGGTCCCTGATTCCCAAGTAGTGTAACTGGGCGGCATCCCCCAGTAGGGGCAGACTGACACCTCACACAGCTGGGTACCCCTCTGAGACGAAGTTTCCAGAGGAATGATCAGGCAACACCATTTGCTGTTCAGCAATATTTGCTGTTCTGCAGCCTCCGCTGCTGAAACCCAGGCAAACAGGGTCTGGAGTGGACCTCCAGCAAACCCCAACAAACATGCAGCTGAGGGTCCTGACTGTTAGAAGGAAAACTAACTAACAGAAAAGACATCCACACCAAAACCCCGTCTGTACATCACCATCATTAAAGACCAAAGGTAGATAAAACCACAAAGATGGAGAAAAAACAGAGCAGGAAAGTTGAAAATTCTAAAAATCAGAGCGCCTCTCCCCTCCAAAAGAACACAGCTCCTGGCCAGCAGTGGAACAAAGGTGGACAGAGAATGACTTTGACGAATTGAGAGAAGAAGACTTCAGATGATCAAACTTCTCTGTGCTAAAGGAAGAAGTTCGAATCCATTGCAAAGAAGCTAAAAACTTTGACAAAAGATTAGACGAATGGCTAACTAGAATAACCAATGTAGAGAAGTCCTTAAATGACCTGATGGAGCTGAAAATCATGGCACAAGAACTACATGACGAATGCACAAACTTCAGTAAGTGATTCGATCAACTAGAAGAAAGGGTATCAGTGATTGAAGATCAAATGAATGACATGAACTGAGAAGAGAAGTTTAGAGATAAAAGAGTAAAAAGAAATGAACAAAGCCTGCAAGAAATATGGGAGTATGTGAAAAGACCAAATCTACGTCTGATTGGTGTACATGAAAGTGATGGGGAGAATGGAAACAAGTTGGAAAACACTCTTCAGGATATTATCCAGGAGACCTTCCCCAACCTAGCAAGGCAGGCCACCATTCAAATTCAGGAAATACATAGAATGCCATAAAGATACTCCTT
>NW_012116588.1:86124-86578 GCF_000951035.1 Colobus angolensis palliatus | reverse complement strand
CTTCAGGATATTATCCAGGAGACCTTCCCCAACCTAGCAAGGCAGGCCACCATTCAAATTCAGGAAATACATAGAATGCCATAAAGATACTCCTTTAGAAGAGCAACTCCAAGACACATAATTATCAGATTCACCAAAGTTGAAATGTAGGAAAAAATGTTAAAAGCAGCCAGAGAGAAAGGTCGGGTTACCCACAAAGGGAAGCCCATCAGACTAACAGCAAAAGTCTCAGCAGAAACTCTAGAAGCCAGAAGAGAGTGGGGGCCAATATTCAACATTCTTAAAGAAAAGAATTTTTAACCCAGAATCTCATATCCAGCCAAACTAAATGTTTGGACGAACGGAGGCAGGATGGCGCACTTCTGGGTTCTTCATCATCAGCTTTTCCCGCGCGCGCGAAAATGCAGCCGGCGCCCAGGGAGGGTGCAGACCAACCGGGCATGCACCAGGTGAC
>NW_012116588.1:84365-85290 GCF_000951035.1 Colobus angolensis palliatus | reverse complement strand
TGCAATCCTAGTCTCTGATAAAACAGACTTTAAACCAACGAAGATCAAAAGAGACAAAGAAGGCCATTACATAATGGTAAAGGGATCAATTCAACAAGAGAGCTAACTACCCTAAATATATATTCACCCAATACAGGAGCACTCAGATACATAAAGCAAGTCCTTAGAGACTTACAAAAACACTTAGACTCCCACACAGTAATAATGGGAGACTTTAACACCCTACTGTCAATATTAGACAGATCAACAAGACAGAAAGTTAACAAGGATATCCAGGAATTGAACTCAGCTCTGCACTAAGCAGACCCAATAGACATCTACAGAACTCTCCACCCCAAATCAACAGAATATACATTCTTCTCAGCACCACATCTGACTTACTCCAAAACTGACCAAATAGTTGGAAGTAGCACTCCTCAGCAAATGTAAAAGACCAGAAATTATAACAAACTGTCTCAGACCACAGTGCAATCAAACTTGAACTCAGGATTAAGAAACTCGCTCAAAACTGCTCAACTACATGGAAACTGAACAACCTGCTCCTGAATGATAACTGGGTACATAAAGAAATGAAGGCAGAATTAAAGATGTTCTTTGAAACCAAAGAGAACAAAGACACAACATACCAGAATCTTGGACACATTTAAAGCAGTGTGTAGAGGGAAATTTATGGCACTAAATGTCCACAAGACAAAGCAGAAAAGATCTAAAATTGACACCCTAATATCACAATTAAAAGAACTAGAGAAGTAAGAGCAAACACATTCAAAAGCTAGCAGAAGGCAAGAAATAACTAAGATCAGAGCAGAACTGAAGGAGACAGAGACAGCAAAAACCCTTCAAAAAAATCAATGAATCCAGGAGTTGGTTTTTTGAAAAGATCAACAAAATTGATAGACCACTAGCAAGACTAATAAAGAAGAAA
>NW_012116588.1:79536-79850 GCF_000951035.1 Colobus angolensis palliatus | reverse complement strand
AAGTCAGGAAACAACAGGTGCTGGAGAGGATGTGGAGAAACAGGAACACTTTTACACTGTTGGTGGGGCTGTAAACTAGTTCAACCATTGTGGAAGACAGTGTGGTGATTCCTTGAGGATCTAGAACTGGAAATACCATTTGACCCAGCCATCCCATTACTGGGTACATACTCAAAGGATTATAAATCATGCTGCTATAAAGACACATGCACATGCATGTTTATTGTGGTACTATTCCCAATAGCAAAGACTTGAAACCAACCCAAATGTCCATCAATGATAGACTGGATTAAGAAAATGTGTCACATATACAC
>NW_012116588.1:79131-79486 GCF_000951035.1 Colobus angolensis palliatus | reverse complement strand
CCATCAATGATAGACTGGATTAAGAAAATGTGTCACATATACACCGTGGAATACTATGCAGCCATAAAAAAGGATGAGTTCATGTCCTTTGTAGGTACATGGATGAAGCTGGAAACCATCATTCTCAGCAAAGTATCACAAGAACAGAAAACCAAACACTACATGTTCTCACTCATAAGTGGGAATTGAACAGTGAGAACACTTGGACACAGGAAGGGGCACATCACACATCAGGTCCTGTCGTGGAGTAGGGGGAGAGGGGAGGGATAGCATTAGGAGACACACCTAATGTAAATGACGAGTTAATGGGTGCAGCACACCAACATGCCACATGTATACATATGTAACAAACCTG
>NW_012116588.1:69780-79081 GCF_000951035.1 Colobus angolensis palliatus | reverse complement strand
AAAAAAAAAAAAAAATCCAAACCAAGTCAAAACCAAAACCAAAGTATCAAGCAATCCAAGTCAAGTCAAAAACAAAAACCAAAGTGCTGGTACAGGCATGCTGTAGGTGAACAGGTCATGCTTCCACTCAAATGGAGTGGTTAAGTCTTACCAAGTTTCAGATGTCCCGACTCCAAGTTCCAGTTCCTTCCTGGTGTTCAGCCACTGTGTTGATCCTCCATGGGGACCTGCCACGCGCTGCTCTGGTGAGGTGTTCCACCAGGGCAATTGCCTATCCCGGAGTGCTCTCAGGACCCGGGTCACTTAAGCTGGCCGGATTCCCCCGCAGGGATGCTCCACAGGGCAGGCCTAAGCTGCCTAAGGGGCTGCCTTGACTGTCCGTTAATCACCTCGCTTCCTGGTCAGGGAACCAAGAAATGTATCAGGACAAGCCGCAGACAAAACCCCTCAGACACTGAGTTAAAGATGGTAGGGCTTTATTCAGCTGGGAGCTTCGGCAAGACTCATGTCTCCAAAAACCGGGCTCCCCGAGTGAGCAATTCATGTCTCTTTTAAGGGCTCACAACTCTAAGGGAGTCTGCGTGAGAGGGTTGTGATCGATTGAGCAAGCACAGGGTAAGTGACAGCGGGCTGCATGCACCAGTAATTACAATGGAACAGAACAGGACAGGGATTTTCACAGTACTTTTCTATACAATGCCTGTAATCTATAGGTAACATAATTGATTAGGTCAGGGATTGATCTTTAACTGCCAGGCCCAGGGTGTGGCGCCGGGTTGTCTGCTTGTGGATTTCATTTCTGCCTTTTAGATTTTACTTCTTCTTTCTTTGGAGGCAGAAATTGGGCATAAGACAATATGAGGGGTGGTCTCCTCCCTTACTATGAACGCCTTTACACACACAAACTAGAAAACCTGGAAGAGATGGATAAATTCCTGGAAAAATACAAGTGTCCTAAATCAGGAAGAATTTGATACCCTGAGCAGACCAATAACAAGTAGCAAAACTGAAATGGTAATTTACAAATTACCAACAATAAAAAAGTCCAGGACCAGATGGATTCACAGCAGAATTCTACCAGACATTCAAAAAAGAATTGGTACTAATCCTTTTGACACGATTCCACAAGATAGAGAAAGAAGGAACCCTCCCTAATTCATTCTATGAAGCCAGCATCACCCTAATACCAAAACCAGGAAATGACATAACAAAAAAGAAAGCTACAGACCAATATCCTTAATGACCATAGATGCTAAAATCCTTAACAAAATACTAGCTAACCATATCCAACAACATATCAAAAAGATAATCCACCATGGTCAAGTGGGTTTCATACCAGGGATGAAGGGATGGTTTAACATATGCAGGTCAATAAATGTGATACACCACATAAACATAATTAAAAACAAAAATCACATGATCATCTCATTAGATGCAGAAAAAGCATTCTACACAATCCAGTGTCATTTTACAATAAAAAATATCACCAAAGTTGGCATACAAGGGATGAACCTTGATGTAATAAAAGTCATGTATAACAAACCCACAGCCAACATAATACTGAATGGGGAAAAGTTGAGAGCATTCCCTCTGAGAACTGGAACAAGACAAGGAGGCCTACTCTCACTACTCCTCTTCAATATGGTACTGGAAGTCCTGGCCAGAGCAATCAGACAAGAGAAGGAAATAAAGGACATCCAAATCGGTAAAGAGGAAGTCAAACTGTCACTGCTGACGATATAATCATTTACTTTGAAAACCCTAAGGACTCTTCCAGAAAGCTCCTAGAACTAACAAGAGAATTCAGCAAAGTTTCCGGATACAAGATTAATGTACACAAATCAGTGGCACTTCTATATACCAACAGTGACTAAGTGGAGAATCAAATCAAGAACTCAACCCCTTTTACAATAGTTGCAAAAACAAACAAACAAACAAACAAACAAAATACTTACGAATATACCTAACCAAGGAGTCGAAAGACCTCCATAAGGAAAACTATAAAATACTGCTGAAAGAAATCATAGACAACACAAACAAATGGAAACACATCACATGCTCATCGATGGGTAGAATCAATATTGTAAAAATGACCATATTGACAAAAGCAATCTACAAATTCAGTGCAATTCCCATCAAAACACCACCATCATTATTCACGGAATTAGAACAAAACAATTCTAAAATTCATATGGAACCAAAAAAAGAGCCTGCATAGCCAAAGTAAGACTAAACAAAAAGAACAAATCTGGAGGCATCACACTACCTGATTTCAAACTATACTATAAGGCCATAGTCACCAAAACAGCAGGGTATTAGTATAAAAATAGGCACATAGACCAATGGAACAGAATAGAGAACCCAGAAATAAATCCAAATACTTATAGCCAACTGATCTTTGACAAAGCCAACAAAAACATAAAGTAGAGAAAGGACACCCTTTTCAACAAATGGTGCTGGGATAATTGGCTAGCCCCATGTAGGAGAATGAAACTGGATCCTCAGATCTCACCTTATACGAAAATCAACTCAAGATGGATTAAGAACTTAAACCTAAGACATGAAACTATAAAAATTCTAGAAGTTAACACTGGAACAACCCTTCCAGACACTGCTTAGCCAAGGATTTCATGATCAAGAACTCTAAAAGCAAAAGCAATAAAAACAAAGATAAATAGCTGGGACCTAATTAAACTAAAGAGCTTTAGCACAGCAGAAGGAACAGTCAGCAGAGTAAACAGAAACCCACAGAGTGGGAAAAAATCTTCACAATCTATAAATCTGACAAAAGGCTAATATCCGGAGTCTACAATGAACACAAATAAATCAGTAAGAAAAAAAAAAAAAAACTCCATCAGAAAGTGGGCTAAGGACATGAATAAACAATTCTCAAGGAAAGATATACAAATGGTGAATGAACATATGAAAAAATACTCAGCTTCACTAATGATCAGGGAAATGCAAATCAAAACCACAGTGCAATACCACCTTACTCCTGCAAGAATGGCCATAATAAAAGAGTCAAAAAACTCTTTAGACATTGGTGTGGATGTGGTGAACAGGAAACACTTCTACACTGCTGGTGGGAATGTAAACCAGTACAGCCACTATGGAAAACAGTGTGGAGACTTCCTAAAGAACTAAAAGTAAAACTACCATTGGATCCAGCAATCTAACTCCTGGGTGTCTCTCCAGAGAAGAAGTCAATTATTCGAAAAAGATACTTGCACACACTTGTTTATAGCAGCAAAATTCACAATTGCAAAATCATGAAACCAACCCAAATGCCCATCAATCAAACAGTAGATAAAGGAACTGTGATATATATAGATATACATATAACAGTAGTATTCCATCGTGTGTGTATATATATTTATAAAATGTGATATGTATATATATTATTCCACATATATTATTCCACATATATATGGATATATATGATAAATGATATATGATATATATATTCCATATATATTATGTGGAATTATATATGTGGAATAATATATATGTGGATAATATATGTGGAATAATCATATATATGAATATTCATATATATCACATATGTGATATGTATATATGATGGAATATATGTGATATGTATATATATGATGGAATATATATATCATATATCACATATTTTATATATACACACACATGATGAAATACTACACAGCCATAAAAGGAATGAATTAACAGCGTTTGCAGTGACCTGGATGAGATTGGAGACTTATTCCAAGTGAAGTAACTCAGGAGTGGAAAACCAAACATCGTATAATCTCACTGATACGTGGAAGCTAAGCAATGAGGAGCAAAGGCATAATAATAATGCGGTGGACTTTGGGGACTCTGGGGGAAGCGTGGGAAGGGGACAAGGGATTAAAAGACAACAAATACGGTGCAGTGTATACTGCTTGGATGGTATGTGCACCAAAATCTCACAAATCACTGCTAAAGAACTTACTCATGTAACCAAATACCACCTGTACCACAATAACTTACGGGGAAAAAGTCCATTGCATGTTTATAAAGCAAAAACCGGTAGAAAAAATAATATTTTTATAAAAACAGGAAGAATATAGGAGTCATAAGGAAAAGTCCTTATTTGGTTTATTATCTGTATGTTTTTGTTCCTATTTCTTCAGTGGTAGCTCTAGGGCTTACAATATGCACCTTCAACTTACCACAGTTTAGTCATAGTATACGACTTTGTGAATTACGTAAGAGTTTTACAATACACACCCATTTCCTCTATTTCTAAAAATAAAATATTTCTATTATAAGCACCACAATACATAGCTTTTATTTGGAAAATCTTATTCACATCTTATGAAGCACAAAAGAAATATAATACCACAGTTTAGTCATAGTATACGACTTTGTGAATTATGTAAGAGTTTTACAATACACACCCATTTCCTCTATTTCTAAAAATAAAATATTTCTATTATAAGCACCACAATACATAGCTTTATTCCTTTAAAAAATTAATTATTTTAAGAATAATTTTCAGCACAGTGGAGGAAGTCATGCTACCCCGCAGAGTTGGCGTGTGTTCTAGATTCATCCCTGCACCACCATGTCAAAGGTTTCCTTTAAGATCATGCTGACATCTGACCCAATGTCTGATGCCATACAAAGTACTCCGTGTTCCTGAAAGTACACCTTTCATAGCAGTCTTAAAGTTTGCAGCCGAAGAATTTAAAGTTCATGCTGCAACAAGTGCAGTTATTACCAATGATGGAATAGGAATAAATCTTGCACAGACTGCTGGAAATGTTTTTCTAAAACAAGGTTTAGAACTGCGGATTATTCCTAGAGATCATGTTGGAAGTTGTTAATATCTACTACTTGGGCCGGGCGCGGTGGCTCACGCCTGCAATCCCAGTACTTTGGGAGGCCGAGGCGGGTGGATCACGAGGTCAGGAGTTCAAGGTCAGGCCAAGATGGTGAAACCCCATCTCTACTAAAAATACAAAAAAATTAGCCAGGCATGGTGGCACGCGCCTGTAATCCCAGCTACTCCGGAGGCTGAGGCAGACAATTGCTTAAACCTGGAGGGCCGGAGGTTGCATTGAGCCGAGATCGCGCCACTGCACTCCCACCTGGGCCACAGAGCAAGACTCCGTCTCAAAAAAAAAAAAAAATCTGCTACTTGGAACATATGATTTGGAATATACGATTGCCTTTCAGAATAAATATTGGTATTTTTGTGGAAATCAGGCATTTAACATACTATGAAAACACCAAGAGTCAATGAATAATGAAAGGTGACTCATCTGTTTTTTTTTTTTTTTTGTCCATACTCTTCATATGAAGAGGTAATGCATAAGAATTAAGGCTCCTACTCTCACAGATCATAGTCTTTGATTGCCACGTCACAACACAAACAGGTAGTTCACTGGGGGGCGGGGGGGGGGACGAATTAGCAGAACTGTGTTAACTGGAAGCTTCCGGTAATTTTTTTTAGAACAATTTGGAATATTAAAATGTACTGAGTCTTATATATTCATCTTAGTTAAAAATATAAAAAGAATTACGGATCTTGGATGGTTTGGAATATTAAAATGTACTGAGTCTTATATATTCATCTTAGTTAAAAATATAAAAAGAATTACGGATCTTGGATGGTAATTTGCTTGATAGCATCTGATTTGCACACTCATAGTTTGATTTTTAATTAAATATATAGGTTATGATGAAGTCAATAGACGTATCAGTGAACAGTTAACTATATTAAATTTTTATAATTTACTTTTTTAAAGATTCAAATCTCATGTATTATATAAATTTCAGTTTAATATCCATGAAAAAATTAAAATTATAATCTAACTCTTATATGTATAAATCGATGTCTCACACCAGGTTTTAATGTTGGACTTGCAGAATCCAGTACTTATAATGGTGGGAATTCACAATAAAGTAGAAGCATCCTTTGCTGAGTTATAGATTCCTTTATCAATCTCTTTTGATACAACTTTTAAAACAAGTATCTTCAAGAAACCACTGGTGTTTTGAGGATAATATTTCTAAATAGCATTCAGGAAGATGATATTATTGCACAGAAGATCTGATGATCAAAAAAGCAACAACAAAAGCTCAAGGAAATGCAGATCAAAAGTGCTGACGAGTTATATTTACTGAAGATCCAACTTTTAAGGAAGTTCTGAGATTAGTCACCCATGTGAATAAGAAGCCAGGAAAGGAAAGATGGGGAAGTCCAGATGACCAGGCTTCTGTTAAGGAGGAAAGCAACACAGGAAAACAGTGAAGGGGAACAGAAAAGTGTAGCAAAGTGTTACAGAAAAGCCAACAGGAGAGACAAAACTGCAGAAGGTAGAGGTTGGGGAGAACTGAAAGGGAAAACAAAATACTTGACATAGTCTTAAGTAGTAGAAGGCAATTAGAGAAAACTAAGTATCTACTGGCCTTGTCAACATACAGACTTCAAACTACCCCTTATGAGAATCCAAAGAATGATGTAAGGGAAGATTTTATTTGCCCTTCCAGAAAAAAATCAGTATCTATGTAAATCCTGAAAGATGAAATCAAAGCTCATAATGATTCAGAATCAGTGCTTGCCCTGCTGTATTCTGAATGGTGAACTCTGGAAGCAGGGATTGTGTCTGTCTGGCTCTTTTTTAGAGCTGGAAATGTAGTGGCTTTCATTAAATACTTGCTGTGAAGTCTCTCTAAGACCAATTGTCACCTTAGTATGTTTCAATATCTTCTCTATCATAGGCCCTAGGTTCATTGGGGGAAAAAAAATATAAGAAAATTCAACAGAATCAGCATTTGAAGTGTGCCATTGGTGGTTGTTTATGAAGTTACCAGATATTCATAAAAGTGACAAATGAACAGCAGGATTATGAATTATCAAAGGAAAAAAATTTGCTGAGGTGAAAAAAGTCTGACGTTTGAGGAAGTTTTTATTTTTATAAACAAAATCTAATGTTCAAAGGCTCCTGTTTCTTACAATAACTATTGAGCCTCAGTTAACCAGAAATTTATGAACACCCATTTCCTGACTTTTTGCTTTAAATTTTTTCTCCACTCTGCTAACACAACAGTTTGCCTGCTGTGCTGCAGAAATAAATTTATGTTGTCCTCTGCCATAAAGTGATGTATTTAATATTTTTATTGTTTGTTTTTGAAAATTATGAATTTCTAAAAATGTTTTATTAAACTAGACATTTTGTTATTAAATAAATGTGATCTGTAATTTCTTTGTGCAGAATGATTTGAAGTATTGTATTTAGTTCACATGCATTATGGGTTCATAATTAATATCCAATGAAAATACATTTCGTCATATTGTAAAAAGAATAATTTTAAGTGAAAAAGGATTTTTTATATTTATCTACATATTTACTATCTTCTGGGCTCTTCATTCTTTTTTGTAGGTCTGAGTTTCATTCAGGTATCATTTTCCTTCCACCTAAAACACTTCCTTTAATATTTTTTCATAAGAAAAATCGGCTGGTGACCAATTCCCTCAGATTTTCAGAATTCCTTTTTTTTTTGTCTGAAGTCATTACTTTGCCTCCATTTAGGTAGATCTCTTTTTTGTGGTTGTTAAGGTTGTTATAGGATCCTAGGTTGACAATCTTTTAGCATGTTGTAGATGCATAGTTCCGGATTCGGTACAGGTTTGCACAAACTATTTGTAAACAACATGTTAAAGAAAAATGGAGAAGCTGGATTGTGAGAATACGAAGATTTACTGAAATGAAAAGGTGGTCATTGAAAGAAAGTGGGTTATGAAACAGCATGAACATTATGATCTCACTGTAACAAACGTGCGTTACATACACATATGTGTAATATATATGTACGTGTATCCATATACACATTGTGTATATATACTGCAATTCGTTTTATTTACTTACTTTCGCCTCCACTGGCGCCTGTATTAATCAGCCCAGCATTAACCGCTGCTCCCACCTTTGGGCCACTCAGCATCAGTGAGAACTGGGCCTCAGGCAGAGCCGCCCGGGACATCCGCGAGGATCCCGCAAGGCTGGCAGCACGGAGTCTGGCCAAGGGCGAGCTCTCCGCCAAGGATGGAGAGTTGACCAAAGAGAGGAGGATTACAAAATCCAAATACTCGGACAGGTGCTAAATACTCGGGCGGGTGCTAAAGACTGCAGCGGGGCAGAAAAGCAGAACGCTGGCTGGTTTTTTTCGTATCACGAGCAATATGACGGTTACTGGGGTTGACCAAACACAGCGCACCGGCCGCCGTTAAATCCTACTCTGGCTCGGGGTCTGCGGAGCCTGCCTCGGCCGCAGGCTCCATAAACCCAGCCAGGAACCACGAGTGGACCAATCTGCACACCTGCCGCATTTTGGCAAGGGGTCGGGGGTCTGGAACAGAAGCGGAGGCCCGAAACAGAAGCGGAAGCCCAAATTCTTGCCCCGGTCTCCAAGACCCACTTTCTGGGGCGTTGGGGAGAGAAGCTCAGCTTGGGGTCCGGGCAATTCGAGCGGGTTGGAAGGGGAAAGCTCTAGCGAGAGCTCAGGTGGACTCTCCGAGGGGTACCTGGAAGGTGGGACCGCAGGCACCGGGAGAGAAGAGGGTGCGAGAAAGGAACCGGCCCACCCCGTTGGAAGCGCAGGAGCAGACGGCTGCGTGGGCCTGGGAAGCTCTTCTCTTCATAATCTTTATTCTTTGTTTTAGTGTAATCCAGATAGATGAATAGATAGATGATAGGGAGGGAGGGTTGGATGGAGGGACCGAGGAGATGGAGGAAGGGTGGCAAGAAGGGGGAGGGAAAAAAAATCCCCAAATTCCCCGAAACTAAGAACTACGTGGCAACAGTCAGGAAGTTGGGAGCTTCCAGAATATTAAACGCTGCAAAGAGTTCGCGGGCTTAGTAGACCCGCCCATTAGCGCGTGCATCCTCTGCGTGGGACGTGCACAGAATGGCGCCAACCCGCTAGTGTATAAGGACCCGACCTGGGCGCTTCCAGGGAAACGCGAAGGGGGCTTCGGATGCGCTGGAGCTTGAGAGGTCAGAGAGGGTCCCGGCCCCTAGCCTGGGACTCCGGAGTTCCGTTTCTACCCGTGCTTCAGGGTCTAGTCCAGCTGAATCCCCGTCGGGCTATAACTCGGATGCCAGGTTCGAGAAGAGAGCAGCACCCACTCCACCTCACCTCAGCCAGGGTGTGGGGTGTTGGGGGTGTGGGGAGGGGCTGGAGGAGTGCGGAGGGTCTGGGGGTGGAGTGGAGTGGGGTTATCTGTGCTTTTCTCCCCTGCCTGGGGGCCCAGCTAGTTTGCTCAGCAGGTCCCCTGGAAAGCGGG
>NW_012116588.1:54223-69705 GCF_000951035.1 Colobus angolensis palliatus | reverse complement strand
CGGAAGGCATTGGGGGCGGGGCGGGCCCGACCAGGGCACTTGCTCCCGCTAGAAGTTGGAAGAGCCCCTGGCCAGCGAGCCGCGGTTTCTGCGGGGCGCGGAGCAGGAACCGAAGCCTGGGAGGTCACAGGGTCAAGTGCACCTTGGTGGCTCCCAGGGCTGCAGGTCTCAGGCTTCAGAGTTCTTGGTATTGTAGACTTGAGAAACTAGTTCTACAGGTTTCGTGTGACCGACCAACCACTCTAAACTATTTTCCTTAATATAGAAACTTACAGCAGAATTAGAATTGCCATTACCCTGCGGGGAGGTTTATAATCTAGAGAGGGGAGAAATGAGAAAAATGTCTCCCTGTGGACAAGATCTGTAGAACACACGTGCTACCGGAGAAGGACAAAGAGCTCTATGTTTTAGTTTTCCAAGATGGCACGTCTGTCGCAGCCCACTTTCCTTTTTTTACTTTTTTTTAAAATTAATTTTTAATTTCTGTGGGTACATAGTAGATGTATATGTTTATGGGGTACATGAGGTATTTTAATACAGGCATGTCATGTTTAATAATCACATCAGGGTAAATGGGGGTATCCATCACCTCAAGCATTTGTCCTTTGTGTTACCAACAATCCAATTATGCTCTTTAGTTTTTTATCTTATTTTATTTTTGTAGGTACATAGTGGATGTATATATTTATGGGGTACATGAGATGTTTTCGTACAGACATGCAATGTGAAATAAGCACACCATAGAGAATGGGGTATCCATCCCCTCAAGCATTTATCCTTTGAGTTGCAAACGATGCAGTTACACTCTTTAAGTTATTTAAAAACGTACGATCAAGTTATTATTGACTGTAATAACTGTTGTGCTATCAAATAGTAGGTCTTACTCATTGTTTCTATTTTTATTTTTCTCGAGACAGAGTCTAGCTCTGTCGCGCAGGCTGGAGTGCAGTGGTGCGATCTTGGTGCACTGCAAGCTCCATCTCCCGGGTTCAGGCCATTCTCCTGCCTCAGCCTCCCCAGTACCTGGGACTACAGGCGCCCACCACCACGCCCGGCTAATTTTTTGTGTTTTTTATTAGAGACGGGGTTTCACCGTGTTAGCCAGGATGGTCTCGATCTCCTGATCTCGTGATCCGCCTGCCTTGGCTTCCCAAAGTGCTGGGATTATAGGCATGAGACAACACGCCCGGCCATTCTTTCTAATTTTTTTGTAGGCATGAACGCTCCCCACCTCACCCCTTCCCTTCTACCACCCTTCCTCAGGTAGTCATCCTTCTGCTCTTAGAATAAAATTGTTTTGATTTTTAGATGCCACAAATAAGTGAGAACATGGCGATGTTTGTCTTTCTGTGCCTGGCTTATTTCATTTAACCTAATGATTTCCAGTTCCATTCGTGTAGTTGCAAATGATTGGATCTCATTCTTTTCTATGGCTGAATAGTACTCCACTATGTATATGCACATCATTTTCTTGATCCATTCACCTGGTGATGGATGCTTAGGGTGCTTCCAAATCTTAGCTATTGTAAACAGTGTTGCAAGAAACACAGGAGTGCAGATGTCTCTTGGATACATGATTTCCTTTCTTTTGGGTCAATACTTATGAGTAGAATTGCTGAATTTTGTGGTAACTCTACTTTTAGTTTTCTGAGGAACCTCCAAACTGTTATCCATAATAGTTGTACTAATTTACACTCCCACCAACACTGTATGAGGATTCCCTTTTCTTCACATCCTTGCCAACATTTGTTATTGCCTGTCTTTTGCATAAAAGCCATTTTAACTTGGATGAGATGATATCTCATTGTAGTTTGGATTTGCATTTTTCTGATGATCAGTGATGTTGAGCACATTTTCACGTGCCTGTTTGACATTTGTCTTCTTTTGAGAAATGTCTATTCAAATCTTTTGCTCAGTTTTCAACAGGATTATTGTATTTTTTCCTATAGAGTTGTTGGAGCTCCTGTTATATTCTGGTTATTACTCCCTTGTTGGATGGGTAGTTTGCAAATATTTCCTCCCATTTTGTGGGTTGGCTTTTCACTTTGTTGATTGTGTTCTTTGCTGTGCAGAAGATTTTTAACTTGATGTGATCCCATTTGTCCATTTTTGTCCATTTTTGTTTTGGTTGCCTATGCTTATGGGGCATTGCTTAATGAATTTTTGCCCAGATCAATGTCCTGGAGATCTTCCCCAATGTTTACTTGTAGTAGTTTCGCAGTGTGAGGTCTTAGATTTAAGTCTTTAACCCATTTTGATTTGATTTTTGTATGTGACAAGAGTTAGGAGTCTAGTTTCATTCTGCAGATAGATGCCCAGTTTTCCCAGTGCCATTTATTGAAGAGAATGTCTTTTCCCCAGTGTATGTTCTTGGCGCCTTTGTGAAAAATGAGTTCACGGTAGGTGTGTGTATTTGTGTCTGGGTTCTCTATTCTGTTCCATTGGTCTGTGTGTCTGTTTTTATGTCAGTATCATGCCATTTTGGTTACTACAGTTCTGTAGTATAATTTGAGATCAGGTAATGTGATTCCTCCAGTTTTGTTCTTTTTGCTTAGGATAGCTTTTGCTATTATAGGTCTTTTGTGGTTCTATATAAATTTTAGGATTGTTTTTTCTGTTTCTGTGAAGATTGTCATTGGTATTTTAATAGAGATTGCAGTGAATCTGTAGATTGCTTTGAGAAGTATGGATATTTTAACAATATTGATTCTTCCAGTCCATGAACATGGACTGCCTTTCCATATTTTGGCTCTTCAATTTCTTTCATCATGATTTTACAGTTTTTACTGTAGAAATCTTTAATTTATTTGGTTAATTCCTAGGTATTTAATTTTATTTGTGACTATTGTAAGAGGCATTACTTTTTTTATTTCTTTTTCAGATTGTTCACTGTTGGCATATAGAGATGCTATTGATTTTTGTATGTTGATTTTGCATCCTGCAACTTTACTGAATTTATCAGTTCTAATAGTTATCTGGTGTAGTCTTTAGGTTTTTTCCAAATGTAAGATCATATCTTCTGCAAACAAGGATAATTTGACTTCTTCCTTTCCAATTTAGATGCCCTTTATTTCTTTCTCTTGTCTAATTGCTCTAGCTAGGATTTCTATGTTGAATAACAATGGTGAAAGTGAGGATCCTTACAGTGTTCCAGATCTTAGAGGAAAGGCTTTCAGTGTTTCCCCATTCAGTATGCTACTAGCTGTAGGTCTGTCATATGTGGATTTTATTATGTTGTGGTATGTTCCTTCTATACCCAGTTTTTTGAGGGGTTTTCCATGAAGGGGTAATGAGTTTTATTAGGTGCTTTTTCAGCATCAGTTGAAATCATATGGCTTTTGTCCTTCATTCTGTTGATATGATGTATCACATTGACTGATTTGCATATGTTGAACCATCCTTGCATCCCTGGAATAAATAGCACTTAGTCATGATAAATGATCTTTTAAATGTATTGTTGAATTCAGTTTGCTAGTATTTTGCTGTAGTGTTTTTTCTTTGATATGTCTTTGGTTTTGGTATCAGTAATACTGGCCTCATAGAATGAGTTTGGAAGTCTACCCTCCTTCTCTATTTTTTGAATAGTTTGATAAGGTTGGTATTAGTTCTTCTTTAAATGTTTGGTAGAATTCAGCAGTGAAGCCATCATGTCCCAGGCTTTTCTTTGCTGGGAGACTTTTTATTATGGCTTTATTCTCATTACTTCTTATTGGTTTGTTCAGGTTTTGGATTTCTTCATGGTTCAATCTTGGTAGGTTGTATGTGTCTAAGAATTTATTTTCTCTAGATTTTCCAATTTATTGGCATACAGTTGCTCATAGTAGCCACTAATGATCCTTTGAATTTCTGCAGTATCAGTTGTATTGTCTCCTTTTTCATCTCTGATTTCGTTTATTTGGGTATTCACCTTTTTTTCTCAGGTTACCTGGGCAAAAGTTTGTCAATTTTGTTTATCTTTTCAAACAATAAACAGGTGGTGAAGCCAGCCAAGCTGTGTTCTTTTCTTCAGAGTGGCAAGTTCCCTCAGGACCTAGGTGGGTTCACAGATGCTATCCAGGAGCCAGGGACTGGAGTAAGAAAATCTTAGAAGTCTACCTGGTGTTCCATTCTACTGTGGCTGAGATGGCCCTCAAATCGTGAGACACAGTTCTTCCCACTCTTCCCTCCTTTTTCCATAGGCAGAGGAGATTACCCTGTGGCCATCAAGACCATGGGTCCACAGGGAGTACTGTTAGCTATTGCTGATATTCACTTAAAGCCCAAGGGCTCTTTAGTCAGCTTGTGGTGAATGCTACCAGGTCTGGGACTCACTCTTCAGGACAGTGGACTACCCTCTGGCCCAGGGCAGGTCCAGAAATGCTATCCAAGAGCCTACTTGGTGCTCTACCCCTGTGGCTAAGCTGGTATCTACAGTGCAAGACGAAGTCCCCTTTACTCTACCCTCTGCTTTTCTCAAGCAAAGGAGTCTCTGCCTGTATGCGCCACAGCTGGGATTGTGCTGAGTCTCACCTGAAGCCAGCAGATTCTCACCCAAGACCCACTGCATATTACCTGGGTATCGTTGCTGATTACTTAGGGACCAAGGGCTCTTTAGTCAGCAGGTGATAGATCCTGCCAGGACTGGGTCCTTCCCTTTAAGGCAGCAGTTTCCCTTCTGGCCCAGAGTGTGTCTAGAAATGTTGTACAGGAGATAGGGTCTGGAATGGGTATCTCATGACCCTGACCACTGTCCTATCCTACTGTGCCCAAGCTGACATCCAAGATGCAAGACAGAAGTCCTATTTAGGCTTCTCTCTTCTCTTCTCTCCTCAAGTGGAAGGAAGTGATCTTTTTGGAGCTGAGAGCTGCACTATCTGGGGTTGGGAGAAGTGTGGTGCAAGCACTCTCTTAGTTGCCACAGCTGGTATCTCAGTAGGTTGTGTGCCCTCCAAGCCTACTGGCTCTGAGCTCAGCTCAGCACTAGGACTTGCCTAGGAGTTTCAGTCCTTGTGGCCTAGAATGCCTTTCAAGTTTATTTAGAGCACCATAGCACTTCAGCTACAGTGGCGAGGCTTGCTGGAACTCAGGTTTCAATTGCTGGGATGGACAATTTCTATCTCACTAGGGCTGGTCCAAATTCTGCCTTCATGGGCAGGTATAAGCTGGATTCAGCCTGGTTTTGCTTTCCACTGTAACAGGGCAGCACTGAGTTCAATGCAAAGTCTTACAATCGCTGTGCCCTCCCTTCCCAAGCACACAGATTTCTCTGCACCACGTGGTCACTGCAGGAGAAGGGGGACGGTGGGTGGAGCCTTCTATTACACCACCTTGCTCTGCCCTCCCATTTCCCTTTCTGTTCAGTTTCTATCTGAGGCTAGCCAATCCTCTGTGATCTAGGGGAGATAGGTGGGAGGATGGAAGGAAAGGGGAAGTAAAACAAAAAAATAAGAACCACCCAGAAGCATACAGAAAATTGGGCACTACTAGACAATTTGACATTGCAAAGTTTTCCCAGGCTAATTCCTCACCTTTTAGGGAGTTTGCTGAGCAAATTAGGTAAGCCTTCCTGGCAGGGGAGAAATGCACAGATGCTACTCACTCAGCCCCCTGCTTGGGGGTGGTTGTCCCTGCGTGTTCATGTCAGACTCACTGTTCCCTCAGGGGTCCTGCAGGACTAGATCCTGGGGCATGGGGAGAAATGGGGACAGCTAATAAATGGAAACCATACAGCTAATAAATGGAAACCGTACAGCTAATAAGTGGAAACTGTACAGCTAATAAATGGTGGAACTGGGATTTGAACCTAGGAAATCTGAATCTTAATCCTTGAACTCTTCTGCCTCTGTCTACATAGGTTTCTGTATACAGAGTCTTCAGGACTGCTTTTGGTGGAAAGAGAGCACGTGGTGCTAATTCACTGTGTTGGTGGCAACACTGGCTACACTGAAAGGTTTGAGGCTGCAGTGAGCTGTGACTGCACTCCAGCCTGGATGACAGAGCGAGACCCCATCTCACCCACACAAAATGTTTTTGTCCTGTTTTTATACCAAGTGCCTCTGTCTCAGGGGGTGACTTTATTTTCTACCTCAAAGAGAAAAGTGAAGCTATCAGAAGGGGACTCTTTCAGCTTCCTCCCACCAAAGCGATACGCCTACCTTCGCCCATGCCAATTATCTCTGTTTCTCTCTGTTTCTCCTCCTCGTGACCTTCTTCTGCATCCTGGATCACCTTCCTTCCTTACCTCTCTTTTCAGGGCCTTCACTGTCTCAATCATCCTAACTTCCTTCTATCTCTTTAAATTTTCACTTCCCTACTAGCTTCTTCCCATCTAAATATGTTCAGACCTTTCCCATCTTAATAAAATTCTTTAGCTTCTTCTTTTCCTCCAGCTACATTTCTTTTTACCTCTCTCCTTTATAGCTTCATATAGTGAACAAGTTGTATATATGTGGTGATACTATTTCCTAACCTCCCATTCATTCTTTGACTCATTGTGAAATGGACAGTTAATATAGATTCCTTTACTAAACACCTGTGAACCAAAGCATAGTGTTAAATCCTTTTTGAGAATTATTCTCAATTAATCCTCATAATAACAGGCATATTAAGGTGGATGCACCATGTTTTATAGGTAAGAAAACAGTTAGAAAGATTAAATATCTAGGTTAATGTTACAATATATTTAATGACAAGTGGAATTCAAGCCATCTCCGTTAACTCTAGTCTCTAAGACCTTAGCCTGTGATTTATTGCCTCCTGGTGCCCACTGCCCAGGTGTCTGAACAGCATTTTTCAAAGTCACCAATAACCTTAATTTTACTAAACCTAATAACACTTTTGAGTCATCACCTAGCTGTACCTGTCAGCAGTATTAGACACCTTGGCTCTGTCACGCCCCACCTTTGCAGCCTCAGTTTTTCATTATATCATAGATCTGAGACCTCTGCGCAGGTGATTTTGTTTTGGGCTTCCTTAATACCATATACCCTTGGTTTTTCTCCTACTTCTGGTTTTTCACAGTCAGTCCTTTCTACAGTCTCCTTTTCAATGTTGTCTTCTTTTACTCATCCCCTAAAGTCAATGTTCACTGGAACATCAACAGTCTAAACTGAGATAGTCTCATTCCGTTGTACACATGCCCATCATGTGATCCACCGCTTCCATTCTTCAATGCTGATAACTCCACCTGGCCAATTCAAAGGCATCCCTCAGGTCTTGATTAAATGCCACCCTTGCCTTGGAAGTCTTGTTGAGCCATCATCTCCAGATTAGTTTAGATACCCCTTTAGTCTATTTTTCTTCTCGTAACTCATATAATACCTGATGTTAAATGCTAATTTCATTAGCACCCTTCCTTGCCAACCATTCTCCTCCTAAAAAGAAGGGATTGCTCCTGTCTTGCTTGCTAGTTTATTGCCTTCTCTCAGCACATATTAGACACAAAGTAATATATTAATAAATGAATTGCATGCATGTAAGAATTCATGTCTTCTAATAGTTTCAGCTGTGAGTTCAACATGGAGGCAAATCAGTGCTCCCTGGTGGTGGAACCATCTTACCCAGACCTGGTCATCAATGTAGGAGAAGTGACCCTTGGAGAAGAAAACAGAAACAAGCTGCAGAAAATTCAGAGAGACCAAGAGAAGGAGAGAGTTTTACGGGCTGCGTGTGCTTTATTAAACTCAGGAGGAGGAGTGATTCGGATGGCCAAGAAGGATGAGCATCTCGTGGACATGGGGCTGGATTTAGAAAAGTCTTTGAGAGAGCTTATTCAGTCTTCAGATTTGCAGGCTTTCTTTGAGACCAAGCAACGAGGAAGGCGTTTTTACATTTTTGTTAAATCTTGGAGCAGTGGCCTTTTACCTGAAGATGGCTCTGTCAAGCCCCGCCTTTGCAGCCTCCGTTCTTCATTACACCGTAGATCTCAGACATCTGCACTTCTCATGAACTCAAGAGAGGCATTCTGTTTCCTGAAGAAAAAGAAAAATGATGCAAAAATCTTGGAAGAAGGACCTTTTCACAAAGTTCACAAGAGTATACACCAAGAGCTCCATAACTCGGATCCTGCTGACCCAATTTTCCAAAAAGACTATCTCGAATATGGTGAAATCCTGCCTTTTCCTGAGTCTCAATTAGTAGAGTTTAAACAGTTCTCTACAAAACACATCCAAGAATACGTAAAAAAGATAATTCCAGAATACATCTCTGCATTTGCAAACACTGATGGAGGCTATCTTTTTATTGGAGTGGATGATAAGAGTAAGAAAGTTCTGGGATGTGCAAAAGAAAATGTTGACCCTGACTCTTTGAGAAGGAAAATAGTAAAAACAATACACAAACTACCTTGTGTTCATTTTTGCCAACCCCAGTGCCAGATAACCTTCACACTCAAAATTGTGGATGTGTTAGCTAGGGGAGAGCTATATGGTTATGCTTGTATGATCAGAGTAGAGCCATTTTGCTGTGCAGTGTTCTCTGAAGCTCCCAATTCATGGATAGTGGAGGACAAGTACGTCTGCAGCCTGACAACTGAGAAATGGGTAGGCATGATGACAGACACAGATCCAGGTAAGAGGGAGAAAGCTCCTCCCTCCCTGTCCTTTCTACATCCTTGGGACCTCCCATATTAAATTTTCCTTTGCTGCCTATGACTTTGAATATCTAACATCCACCAAACACTTTATTTTGAATCCCCAAGTATCCTACTTTTCATACATGAGAAAATTTTGTTGGGTGATTACAAACCTAACTCACAGTCTATAAGTGGTGATTTTCTACATTCGTAACTGAACAGAAAATTATTTGAGAATAGCCACCCTTGCAGTGGTGTACTGGAATGGCTCTTACTGGCTTTAGAATCAATTATTAAATTTTCAGGAATTTTTGAGGTAGTTGTTAAATATAGTTATTACTAAAAATTAGGTTATATATACTTGCACCTAAATAAATTGTATGAGAAACAAATGTAATAAATTCAAACTCACCACTTCCTAATTATTTGCTACATTTTACTATTATCTTTGCTTGAGAGATTATTTACATTTATTGTATCTTTGTGGTGGTAATACTATAAAATGGAGTACTACTGTGCATTGCTTTCCAACTCTGTATTTAGTGATAATCCATTAGGAGCTTGAAATTGTCTGTGGTGGGAAGATTTATAACACCAAAACTGGCAGTTGGCTATGAACGAGGGATCTCTTCTCAACTAGATCTGTTTATTAAACGATCACCAGCATAGTACTGCTTTCTGGGGTTGCTTGTTTGAAGTATTAAAAGTCCTTTGGGCTGGGCTCGGTGGCTCACGCCTCTAATCCCAGCATTTTGGGAGGCTGAGGTGCGTGGATCACCTGAGCAAGAGTTCAAGACCAACATGGCGAAACCCTGTCTCTACTGAAAATAGAAAAATTAGTCAAATGTGGTGGTGTGTGCCTGTGGTCCCAGCTACTTGGGAGGCTGAAGCAGGAGAATTGCTTGAACCTGGCAGGAGGAGGTTGCAGTGAGCTGAGATTGTGCCACTGCACTGCACTCTAGGTGATAGAGGGAGACTCTGTCTAAAAAAAAAAAAAAAAAAAAACCCTTTGGATTGAAGTTTTCTATCACCTCATAATAGTACCCTGCCTAAATTAAGATGTAGTTTATCTCTTGATCCTTAAGGACATTGTTGATTTTGTAGCTCAGGAAACTTTGAAAGCAGCTGAGGGCCAAGCGTGGTGACTAACGCTTGTAATTCCAGCACTCTGGGAGGTCGAGGTGGGAGGATCACTTGAGCCCCAGAGTTTGAGGCTGCAGTGAGCCATGATTACACCAATGCACCCCAGCGTGGGTGAGAGTGAGACCCTGTCTCAAAACCAAAGAACAGAAAGTATTTCAGGGTGATGAGGGTCATGGGGATAGGGGTGTATTCAAGGTTTGTCCTCAGCACCCTTTCATATTGTTCTGTGTCTCTGTTTATCCTGTTGATATTTTGCCTTTTCTTCCACTCATCACCATGTACCCATTATGCTCTATGCCAGCAGCTATAATCTGCTCTACCCCTCTGCTCCTAACAGTTTGAAATATTTCTTGCTTTGCATCACTACTGCTTCCCAAACATATTTCTGTATATACCCCATCATGCTATAATTTGGCAGGCTGGTGGGCTATCTCAGTGTCTCTGGAACACCTGAGAACACCCTAAGCCTGCAGAAATACAGAGAGAACATAAAAATTGGGACACAGTCTTCTGAGTAAAGTGGATGTGTACTTGGAAAGGAGATGTTATAAAGCTGATTCCAATCTCCAAAGCACATGAAAAAGTTAATGCACTCTGTAATGTCCTTTGATTTCACACAGTATCTCATTTTAACATCAGGAATAAGCATAGGTGTCAGAATGTCACCCAGACTGGAGTGCAGTGGCACAATCATAGTCCACTGCAGCCTTGAACTCCTGGGCTCAAGTGGTCCTCTCACTTCAGTCACTTGAGTAGCTGAGACTACAGGCATGAGCTACTGTGCCCAAGCTCTAAGCTATTTTTTTAAGTGTGAGTAACGGTAATTGCAAATCAGTGATGAGATGATATTTAACAGGGATGAGAGTTGGGTTCAGGAGAGGTGGTGACGGTTGGAGAGGGGATGTAAAATAAGATACATGCACAGACAGCAGTACTAAAAGAATGTGCTAGGTATCATAAGAGGTGTGCAAACAAAATGCTGTCCAGACACACAGAACAAAGAATTATACTGAATGGAGAAATACATTTACATTTCCAAATAATGGCTTTTCAGGGTGGGTTTTGGCAACCTTGATATGCAATAAAGGCACTTATCTAGACAGAGTGAGTAGAGAGTTATTTTGATATTCTCTCTCAAGTCACATTATTTAGAAAGTCACACATTCCACCTACTGATAAGGCCTCTTTCAGTATGAAGAGATTAACATGTCAGAATAATGTGAATTTTCTTTCTTAAGATCTTCTACAGTTGTCTGAAGATTTTGAATGTCAGCTGAGTCTGTCTAGTGGGCCTCCCCTTAGCAGACCGGTGTACTCCAAGAAAGGCCTTCAACATAAAAAGGAACTCCAGCAGCTTTTATTTTCAGGTAATTATGGTTTGTCTTCTCAACACCAGCCAGTTTCTATGTCAGGATAAAGGGAGATTAAACTGTTTTATTTGTTTTGTAAAATCCTGAAAGTGCTCTGCAAACCCATAGATAAGACATGATGATGTTACAATCCTCTTGGTGATAAGTGGTTTAGAAATGAACCCTCAGTGACCCCACTGGCTAAGGCAGTACCACACATAGAATCCAGGAACATTATTTCCCTTAAAGATTATTTGTTCTTGTAGTTCCCAACTCTGGCTGATCATCAGTGTTTCTGGTCATTTTTAAAAGGACACATATCTGAATTCCTACTCCACTCATAACAAGTTGGAATACCTGGGAAAAGTGGCTTGCAATATGTACTTTTCTCAAACTGCCCTCATGATTTTATGCTAATCTAGATTGGAAAACTTTTATCTAGTCAAACTAGTCATACACTGCACCAGAGAGCAGCCAAAAAACTGCCTACCCTTGCCAGATTGTCCAGAGGAGTGGTGGTTGTAAATATGAGAAAAGAATATAAATCTAGGTCAAGATGGAAAACAAAACATTTAAAATGGAGATGGATTATGCATTTCTTCCCATGTTTTGGGTTTAGGACAATCATGTAGCAGCACAAACACAATAATTCAGGACCAAGGTCAACGCCTTTTCTCTACTCTTATCCCTTGCTCCCATGATAGGCTTTGCTTAGGAATCCATTGCTGTCTTCTTTGTAGAATCCCAGACAGGGAAAACCACTTGCTTAAATCTGTGCAGTAAGTCAGTGGCTTATCTGGCACTATAATTGATACATAAATGTCCTATATATGTGTAAATATCTGTCAAGGATCATTAAATTAATAGATAATGACTGCCCCCATTACAATTTCATTTCTTCCCTTATCCAAGGTCCTTGCATTCATTTACATATCAAACTTATATTTTAGAAACTGCCCACAATAAACAATGTAAAATCTAAGAGTAAACCTATTAAGCACTGCTAATCATTTTTTAAGCTCAATAGATTCATTTTAGTAGAGCTTATTACCATGGAATAAATTATAACTAAGACAAAATAATAGGCTATATGCCCATAGAGGAGCAGCCTATTATTCTGGTATTAAAAAAATCAATTTTCTAAAACTTCTACCAAACTTTTGAAGAATAGGCATATTTTACACTATTTGCATTGTTCCAGATTCATAGAAAAATAACAAAAATTCCCAAGTCATTGTTTTTTGAGACAGGGTCTTGCTCTGTCACTCAGGTTGGAGTGCAGTGGTGTGATCATAGCTCACTGCAACCTTAAACTACTGAGCTCAAGTGCTCCTCTAACCTCAGTCTCTTGAGAAGTAAGACTATAGGCATGAGCTACTGTGCCCAACCCTAAGCTATTTTTTAAGTGTGAGAAACAGTAATTATAAAACTTGTTAAAGATAGAAAAAAAGAAAAAGGAAAACTCAGACTGATCTTACTTATTAATGAGGATGCAAAGACAGAATTCCAGAAATACAAGGATGTATCAGCATTTGGAGAGTTAATGTAATTCATCATTTCTATGTATCTATGCAGATAAATTATATATTTGTTTTCTAATACATCAAAAAGTCATTTGTAAAGTTCAATACATGTTGTTTTTTTAAAGGTCCTCAATAAAATAGTAACCTATAAATAGTTCTTTAACATTAAATTTATATTTACATATATATGTGTATATATGTCCACCAAGAACATCATGTTAATTGGGAGAGATTATAGGCATTCTATTAAATTCAGGAACAAAACAGCCACTTGCATATTACAAGTACAATGTAATATTAATTGGCCAATACAGTTAGATAAGAGAAAGAAATTAGAGGGATTAAAATGGAAGAAGATAGGACTATATATCTGGAGAATTCATGAGAATCAAATGAAAAGCTACTGTAAACAGTAAAAGAATTCAGAATGAATATAAGTACTTAGTATTATAAGAAACAACTATAAAAATTAATATGCAGAATTCAGCATCTTTAATATAACGTATAATGAAAGAAAACACTCAATTTTCAATAACAACAAAAAGGTAAAATATCTGCAATAAACCTATCTAAAGCAAAAGTTAAATTAATATTGAAGGACACAGAAGAATAAGTGAATCAGGGAATGTTATGTACTTTGAAGGAAGAATCATCATCACAAAGTTGTCAATTCTGAAATTATTTTATATATCAATTTTAAAAAGAGAGATTATTTAAATCTAAACATAAAAACTAAATGAGCAAGAACAGGTGGAAAATTAAAACCTGAAAAACAAGAGAGGCTATCTATAAATAACATATTATTTATAGATATATAAATACATATAATATATAATTATATAACTACAATATATGATATATAAAATATATTATATATTTATATATTATATAAATAAGTATACATTTTTATTTTATTTATTAAATTTTATTTTAAAATATTTTATTTTTATTTTATTTCATATTTATGTTATATACTTATATTATTTATGTATAATATATATTTATATATATTTAAATATATAGTGTATATATATATATAAATAATAAAAAGAATTGTATTGGCATGTAATTAGACCAAAGTTATGGAATGTAGGATCTGGAAATACACAGAAACACAAATTAAAATTTAGTTTATCATGAAACTGGCCTTGCAAACAAATAGAGAAAAATAGAAATGTTCATAAATATATAGGGTAGCTTGGTGGCAATTAACTTTTTAAAAGATGAATTCATACTTTACTTCATATAGTAATATAAACTCCAAATGGATCAAGAATTTAAAACAAAAAGCCAGAAAAATTCTAGAAGAAAACATAGGCAAACATCTTTATAATTTTTGCATTAGACTTAAAAATATGAAGATTCAAAATCTGTGAACCATAAAAGACTGATATATATGACTGCATACAAATAAGTATTGTGCATGACTAAAGCCACTAAGAACAAAGTCAAGTGACCATGATCAAGTAGAAAAAATATTTGCAACCCATATCACAACCAAGGGGCCAGTGTCTCTAATATATAAAGAGCTTCCAGAAATTGATAAGGACACACACACACACACACACACAGACACACACACAAACAGAAAAATCAACATAGTCCAGAGAAAATAAAATTCATACAGCTCTGAAACATTTGAAAAGATGCTAAATATTAATCAAAATAAGAGACATGTAAATTAAAAGGAGATATTATTTCCATCTATTAGATTGTTAAACAATGAAAAAACCTGACATTATCTCTTATTTGCTAGATTGTGGGGAAACACACCTTCTTGTACATTGCTAGTGGGAGTCCATATTCATACAACTCCATTGGAGGATTGGCAATATATTAATATATTGGAATCACAAATGTATTTAACTTTTGGGATTTTATTATATATATGTGTGTGTGTGTATGCCACGTATGCTTGCATACATACCAGACATACAAGGTTACTCGCTGTAGTGTTAACATAATAGCAAAAGATTGGGGGGAAAACTCAAGGGCCCATCAGTAGGGACTGGTCAAGCAAAATATGGTACATCCATATCTGTGTTAGATAGCTGTAAGAAAAGAATAAGGAATTGTGCATTGATACGGAAAGATCTCCACAATACATTGCTAAGTGAAGAAAAGTAGTTACTGAGTGGTTTGCTACCTGTTGGGAAAGAAAGGGCAGAATATTTGTTTGTATTTGCATAAAGCAATTTCGAAAGAGTAGGCAAGAAACTTAAAAGTATCTGTGATAAGGGAGAAGAGTGAGATTGGGAAGGCAGGAAATTAAGAAAATGGGAGTAGGAGTGTTTGGGTATTAGGTATAGGAATATATTAACTAAAGTTATTTTTTTTAAATGACATTTTTCACTTTTGGAACATTGTTATTGTTATTAGATTTTGAACATTAATAGTGGTAAACAAATTATGTTTGTAGTTTTACAATTAGATTCCAGATATTAAGAATAAAGATGTTCTGGTTTTCTGAAAAGATCAACAAAACTGATAGACCACTAGCAAGACTAATAAAGAAGAAAAGAGAGATCAAATAGATGCAATGAAAAATCAGAAAGGGGATATCACCACTGACCCCAGGGAAATACAAACTACCATCAGAGAATACTATAAACATCTCTACGCAAATAAACTAGAAAATCTAGAAGAAATGGATAATTTCCTGGATACTTACACTCTCCCAAGACTAAACCAGGAAGAAGTTGAATCCCTGAATAGACCAATAGCAGGCTCTGAAATTGAGGTAACAATTAATAGCCTACCAACCAAAAAAAGTCCAGGACAAGACGGATTCACAGCCGAATTCTACCAGAGGTACAAGGAGGAGCTGGTACCATTCCTTCTGAAACTATTCCAATCAATAGAAAAAGAGGGAATCCTCCCTAACTCATTTTATGAGGCCAACATCATCCTGATACC
>NW_012116588.1:44834-52553 GCF_000951035.1 Colobus angolensis palliatus | reverse complement strand
AATCAACCCAAATGTCCATCAGTGACAGACTGAATTAAGAAAATGTGGCACATATACACGATGGAATACTATGCAGTCATAAAAACGGATGAGTTTGTGTCCTTTGTAGGGACACGGATGCAGCTGGAAACCATCATTCTCAGCAAACTATCGCAAGAACAGAAAACCAAACGCCGCATGTTCTCACTCATAGGTGGGAATTGAACAATGAGATCACTTGGACACAGGAAGGGGAACATCACGCACCGGGGCCTATTGTGGGGAGGGGACAAGTGGGAGGGATAGCATTAGGAGATACACCTAATGTAAATGATGAGTTAATGGGTACAGCACACCAACATGGCACACGTATACATATGTAACAAACCTGCACGTTGTGCACATGTACCCTAGAACTTAAAGTATAATAATAAAAAAAAAGAATAAAGATGTTCTTAGCACATTAATTATTAGCATTGATTGACAATAAATTAGGTTCAGATTCAACGCTGTCAGTGCTTCTCTTGGAAGAAATGCAATGATTGTCTCAAATAGAAATTTTGTCTGTAATGGAGTTACTGGCACTAAAGATATTCAGGGCCTGGTGTAGCAGATCAGAATCAGCCAGCCCCAGTGTTCTTCCTCTTGATGTCCTAAACCTTTAGGCTCCCTCACCTGATTGATTTCTTATGGTTTGAGAACAACTGTCCTGGACCCTTAACTGCTGTTTCTAAAGATTCCCTAGATCCATGGTGAAATGAGTTCCCAGAATGGATACAAGGTGGGAGCTCCAAGGACAGAAGGATGAATATGGGAGTTCTGGGGAGGATGAGGAGTTTATCAAGTGATCAAGGTAGAAGAAGACATCAGAGTTTCAGAGCACACCTGTGCAAAGGCACAGAGTCCTCAAATCACATGGGGAGTGATGACTACTCTGGTGTACCTGGAATGGCGGCATTAATTGAGCATCTAGTCTGGTCCCTATCATTACTGTTAAGAAATGAAAGAGACACTTCTGATCTTCCCATAATTTCCTTCAGAAGCATGTTCCATTATACAATTAAAGAAAAAGAAGACCTATGCAATAATGAGGTAAATAAACATCAAGTGTTTTAGTGACTTTTACCATTTATCAGGCAGGAGTAGTCTGTGACTTGCCAGGCAGGGCAAAAACAGTAGAGGATCTGATGTCCAAGAGACTTGGGTTCCGACTCTGGCCCTGCCGTTTCCTAGTGGTGTGATGTTGGGCAAGTCACTTGATCTCTTTTATTTTTTATTTTTTGAGACACTGTCTTGCTCTGTCGCCCAGGATGGAGTGCAGTGGTATAGTCATAGCTCACTGCAGCCTTAAATTCCCTGGCTCAAGCAATCCTCCTACCGCAGCCTCCTGAGTAGCTGCACCCAGCTCTCACTTGACCTCTTTGAGTCCTTATCTACTCATATGACGATGGGAATAAATATATCTTCCTTGGAAAATTTGTGAGGACCAGAGATACGTGCAAATTCCCTGGTACAATCAACAAATGGTGTATTTTCTTATTTTACATTTCTTTGGTTTCCAAAGCTTCATTTTAAACATATGCTCAGTTATCCTATTTTATCCATTCTAAGATGTGTGTTTCCCCCTATAGTTTAACATCTCTAAAATCTGGATGTGTCTCATGATAGATGCCATCTCCTACTCACTGTCATCCAGGTTGCAGGCATAATCAAGTTGTATGAGCACCTGGTACGAAAAAGAAAGCACCAGCAACAATGAACAATAAACAATTACCAATAAAACCTGGGTAATTTCATTTGAAATTACCACTGCAAATCTTGATTTGGGTTTGTACTCTAACACTACCACAACAGGACAACAGTTATCTTCCCCCCCACTTTGGAACCCATGATCATTGAAATAAGTTCATAATCCTCCAATGCAAGTATATTCTCATGTGACAGAATTATTTCTTGTTTGTGTGTGACAAAGGGAAGACTTTTGTGATAGTGGGGAGCCATACGTTGATCTTTAAGTGATGCAAGAATTCTGCTTCAGGAGAGATAGCTTTAAGGATCTTCCAGTCCAGGACTGCAGGAAATTCACTGCCAATAAAAGCTTTAATATGACTCCTTCTCCCCTGCAAATATGGAGTTAATGAATACCTTCTTCCTGGGGCCGGGGGAGGGGCTCCTGCTACTCCCAGCAATGGGGCATTTTGAGATTCAGGTACTTGGAAAGTAGAAAGGGGAGGAAGAGAACCAACATTTCTCAAGCTGCTACAATGAACCAAACATTTTATGTTATTTCATTTATTCCTCCTCATAGGAAATGTGCTATTCTTAGTTTTGTTTTACGGATGAGATAGCAAAGTCTTAGGTTAAGGAATTTCCCAAGGTTGTAAGTTTTAAAAAACACGTGGATTTAGATGAAGTATACCAGGTATTCCAAGTGTTCTTTTCCTTTATAATTATAATAATATTTATAAAATAATATTTGAAACTTCCATAAGTAATAATGCAGTTAATCAATTAGTTAATTATAATTAGTCATCATAATCAATAGGGTTATTTCTCTTCCCTTAATTTATCATTCTTTTCACATACAGTCCCACCAGGACATTTGCGATATACTCCAGAGTCCCTCTGGAGGGACCTGACCTCACAGCACGAAGGACTAGAGGAGTTGGTAAACAAGCAAGTGCAACCTTTCTCCCAGGGAATTGTGATCCTCTCTAGAAGCTGGGCTGTGGACCTGAACTTGCAGGAGAAGCCAGGAGTCATCTGTGATGCTCTGCTGATAGCACAGAACAGCACCCCCATTCTCTACACCATTCTCAGGGAGCAGGATGCAGAGAGCCAGGACTACTGCACTCGCACCGCCTTTACTTTGAAGCAGAACCTGGTGAACGTGGGGGGCTACACCGGGAAGGTGTGTGTCAGGGCCAAGGTCCTCTGCCTGAGTCCTAAGAGCAGTGCAGAGGCCTTGGAGGCTGCAGTGTCTCCAATGGATTACCCCGCGTCCTATAGACTTGCAGGCACCCAGCACATGGAAGCCCTGCTGCAGTCCCTCGTGATTGTCTTGCTTGGCTTCAGGTCTCTCTTGAGTGACCAGCTCGGCTGTGAGGTTTTAAATCTGCTCACAGCCCAGCAGTATGAGATATTCTCCAGAAGCCTCCGTAAGAACAAAGAATTGTTTATCCACGGCTTACCTGGCTCAGGGAAGACCATCATGGCCATGAAGATCATGGAGAAGATCAGGAATGTGTTTCACTGTGAGGAAAAGAGAATTCTTTACGTTTGTGAAAACCAGCCTCTGAGGAACTTTATCAGGTAAGCAGTTGGATCTGATGTCTCTAAGTATTATTTAATCTGGGTTTAATTTTTTCTGCTAAGTCACCTTCTTTCTTGAGAATTGAGTGGTAAAATCATCTGTGATAACATACTGTGCTCAGAGGAACATGATACATTCATTTCCCCCCCTTGCTTTTTTTGGATAAAACTTGAGTGTGTTCTTTTAATTTTTGCAGTGATAAAAATATCTGCCAAGCAGAGACCCGGAAAACTTTCATAAAAGAAAAGTTTGAACACATTCAACACATCGTCATTGATGAAGCTCAGAATTTCCGTTCTGAGGATGGGGACTGGTATGGGAAGGCAAAAACCATCACTCGGAGAGCAAAGGATGGCCCAGGAATTCTCTGGATCTTTCTGGACTACTTTCAGACCAGCCACTTGGATTGCAGTGGCCTCCCCCTTCTCTCAGACCAGTATCCAAGAGAAGAGCTCACCAGAATAGTTCGCAATGCAGATCCAATAGCCAGGTACTTACAAAAGGAAATGCAAGTAATTAGAAATAATCCTTCATTTAACATCCCCCCTGGTTCCCTTGAGGTACTTCTTGAAGCTGAATGGTCCCAGGGTGTTCAGGGAACCTTACAAATTAAGAAACGCTTGACTGTGGAGCAAATAGTGACCTTTGTGGCAGACACCTGCAGATTCTTCTTTGAAAGGGGCTATTCTCCAAAGGATGTTGCTGTGCTTGTCAGCACTGCAAAAGAAGTGGAGCGCTATAAGTATAAGCTCTTGAAAGCAATGAGGAAGAAAAGGGTTGTGCAGCTCAGAGATGCATGTGATATGTTGGGTGATCACATTGTTTTGGACAGTGTCCGGCGATTCTCAGGCCTGGAAAGGAACATAGTGTTTGGGATCAATCCAAGGACAGCTGACCCAGCTATCTTACCCAATATTCTGATCTGTCTGGCTTCCAGGGCGAAACAACACCTATATATTTTTCCATAGGGTGGCCATTAGGAAGAACTCCAAACCAAAATGCTCTGTAAATGTCTGTGGGTGACAGTCTGCTGATGGTAGAAACCTTTCTTTTTAGTTTACAAGTCAGAGATCTGGACAGAGCTGACACAGAGTTTGGAGTTCCCCCATTTCTGGCTCTCCTTTCAGGGTTCCTCACCCAACTCTTTTCAGCAGTGGTGGTTGCCCCCCATTCTGACCCCTGACTCTTTCAGCCAGAAAGATGGTGGTTTTCTAAAGGAACTTTGGCTGCCCTGCACAATGCAGATCTGTGTCTTGCACTCTGGTTAAAAGCCATAAAAATAAGAACTCAGCCTGTGGCCTGTCTTTCTTCCAAGGCTTGGCTTCTTTTTTTTAAGTTCCTTCATGTAGTTTGTTGCTTTTAAACATTTGTCCAGAATTGTTTTCTGCAGAAACCTGATCTGTTAGGAGCTTACTGACTATAACAGAAGCAATTGTTCCTGAATTCTTCACATTTATCTTTGCTGTATTCATTTAGGGCTTGGGAGAGTCCCAAGATAATTCAGTCACTGTCAGATTAATAATTTTGTCAGAACAAAGATTACTGTTGTGATAATTTAATCCTTTAAAATTGTGATCTCCAGAGCTTGGTCTCAGAATGGCCCAGACCAAAGCTTAATTGTGATAGTGAATATTAATGGTCACTTTAAAGAGAAAGTATAGGCCAAAATGAAATGAACAGTAACCTGTTTGCCCTGGCTTTCAGTGGAAGATAATATTAGAGACCAAAATCTGGTTCTGAAGGTGTGTATCAGCCCTAAAGTGAACCGAACTTGAGAAAGGTTGTCTTTAAAAATCAATGAGTTTATGTTTTAACTTCTCAGTTTAGTTCTATGCATTGTTCTATAATACACCTAGTTAAGTTTTATGTCATTCTTGAACTGTGATTTTTTTTTTCCATTTACTTTCATGGTTTGGTGGGCCATTGTTATGGACAGAATGTTTGTGTCCCACCCTTCACCCCCCAGTTCCCATGTTGAAGCCCCAACCTATAGTGTGGAGCTGGGGCTGCTAAAAAAGTAATGAAAGTTATATGAAGTCATGGTGGGGCTGTGATCTGTTAAGGTTGGTGTCCTTATAGGAGGAGACCCCAGAGAGCTTGTTCCCTCCCTCCTTGTGCATGCAAACAAGAGGGCGTGGGAGCACACAGAGAGGTGGCAGCCACCTACAAGCCAAGAGGAGAAGCCTCACAATGAAACTCTTGCTGCTGGCACCTCTGTCTTGGACTTCCAGCCTCCAGACTGTGAGAAACAAATTTCTGTTGTTTCAGCTGCTCAGTCTCTAGTGTTTTGTTATTGCAGCCTGAGAACACAGCTGTATGATTATTTGTCAAACAGAAAACACTGATACTTAACAATGCTAATGCAATTATTTATTTGCTTTTCAGTCTCTACAAAATATTCTAAAATACTAATCTAAATACTAACAATAAGATATTTGCATAACTAGTGGAAATTAAGAAATCATATGCCCAATATTTCACTTATTAGTAATCTTACTCTGCTGATTTCCCCCCAGACTGTGAGTTTTGAACTTCCCTGCCTTTCTCCTGTCTTTCTGTGTTAATTCATGGAATTCCAGTTATCTAGCCTTGAAATTGTAGGCTCTCCTAACTTAAGCAAAATCTGACAGATCAGCAAAATAAGGAGAAAAATGCTTCTTCTTTCATTCTGACTGCATTAAATCAGGTACAACTCAGCATTGAAAAGCTGTCTTTGTAAATGTTGTTCCTAATAAATTAGTCTTATAAGATCCCTGGACTTTGGAGTTGTTGTAATGTCTTTGAGAGTAATTCTTTTTTTTTTTTTTTGAGACAGAGTCTTGCTCTGTCGCCTGGGCTGGAGTGCAGTGGCCGGATCTCGGCTCACTGCAAGCTCCGCCTCCCAGGTTCACGCCATTCTCCTGCCTCAGCCTCCCGAGTAGCTGGGACTACAGGCGCCAGCCACCTCGCCCGGCTAGCTTTTTGTAATTTTTAGTAGAGACGGGGTTTCACCGTGTTAGCCAGGATGGTCTCGAACTCCTGACCTCGTGATCCGCCCGTCTCGGCCTCCCAAAGTGCTGGGATTACAGGCTTGAGCCACCGCGCCCAGCCTGAGAGTAATTCTTTAAAAGTCTAATTTTGACTGGTTGTATCTCTTTATGATTTATTGCCCCACTAACAATATTTGAAACGAAATATATTTTTAAATGTATAAATAATTATGAATTTTTGTTTAGACCAAAGAGGATTACTGATATTTGTTTCCATATGAATGGCAGAAGGTTTAGCTTACAGATCTATTGCATTTCTGTTTTAAAGAAAAAGTTGAGAGTTTGTGTCTCATTAAACTGGGAAAAAAATGGTCTTGTAAAATAAATGATTAAATGGGGGAAAAGCAGAAGACAGAGGCCAGTGACTCCATGCGAGAGCCAAAATGAGCCAGTAAAAGATTAAGCAACATTAACTTCCAATTTTTTTTTGAGAGACAAGATCTCACTATGTTGCCCAGTTTGGAATGCAGTAGTGCAATCATAGCTCACTATAGCCTCAAACTCCTGAGCTCAAGTGATCCTACTGCCTCAGCCTCCCAAATTGCTGGGATTATAGGTGTGAGCCAGTGCACCAGGCTCAACTGGGTGCCTGCCCATCTCTGGACTCTGCCTCTAGACATCTGGGACGTACTTCATTAAAGATCTGAAAACCTACCCAGCCATTATAAAGTGAAACAAAGTGTTTTTATATTTTAAATTAACTTTTTATTTTAGAATAGTTGTAGAATTACAGAAAAAGTTACAAAGATAGTACAGAAAGTTCCTGTGTCCCCTTCATTTAGTTTCCTCTTTATTTTATTTTATTTTATTTTATTTTGACAAGGTCTTGCTCTCTCACCCAGGCTGGAGTACAGCTGGGTGATCACAGCTCACTGCAGCCTTTAACTCCTGGACTCCAGTGATCCTCTCACCCCAACTAGCTGAGAAGCTGGAACTGCAGGTACATGCCACTACACCTGGCTAATTTTTTAAAACTTTTTTGTAGAGGACGGGGTCTTATTATGTTGCCCAGGCTGGTCTCAAACTTCCAGGCTCAAGCAATCCTCCTGCATGGGCTTCCTACAGTGCTGGGATTAGGTGTGAGCCATTGCAGTGGCTAGTTCCCTTTTTTATTACCGTATTGTTGTGATTCACTCATCACAACTAAGGAACCAACCTTACTTAGTACATGTCTATTAACTAAACCCCACATTGTGTTTGGATTCTCTAGTTTTTTGTTTGTTTGTTTTTGAGACAGAGTCTCGCTCTGTCGCCCAGGCTGGAGCTGGAGTGCAGTGTCCCGATCTCGGCTCACTGCAAGCTCCGCCTCCCGGGTTCAGGCCATTCTCCTGCCTCAGCCTCCCGAGTAGCTGGGACTACAGGCGCCCGCCACCACGCCCGGCTAATTTTTTGTATTTT